>NW_019947135.1:9060-12246 GCF_002910315.2 Salvelinus sp. IW2-2015 | reverse complement strand
AAATCTTGTATTCCATGTAATGTAGAGCTACAGTCGAACATGACCCGTGTTGAGATCACTGACATCTTCCTCTGGGACAACGTAATGAAGACACATTTCAAACCTTTTTGCGGTACTGGAAACTTAAAAAAGGGGTTCAGATTTCTTTGATTTTTGTTTCAAGCTTGTCTTTCTTTTTTCACATGAAAGTGGTAGATGTGAGAGGGTTTATGAACTCTGTATACACAAAGACTTGCAATTCAGTAAGAGAGAGAGACTAATTTGCACATCGTTACAACACTGTATATAGCCATAATATGACATTTAAAATGTCTATTCCTTTGGAACTTTTGTTTATTATCTATTTCACTTGCTTTTTAACAATGTAAACATATTTCCCATGCCAATAGAGCTATTGAATTGAGAGCGAGAGAGATTATAAACCAGGGTGGAAACTGGACAGAATACTGGACTTTGAAGACACTGCGACAGCGCCTTGTAGTCAGTCAGTCTACGTCTGGAAGAGTAGTAGTGCAGGGAAAACCTCAAACGTTTTCAGCAGACCTTTTACAGGGTCAAGAGAGCACAGCAGGAGAAGTAGTCTGGGGGGACTACTTGAAAAACTACAACAAAAGCAACAATAGTACTGTTTTGTCATTATGAGACACCGTAGCCAGTATACCACTTCCTCACATAGTCAGATTAATCGCTCAAGATTCATGTATGTGCTTTCTTCTTTTTTTTTTTTTGCCAAGGAGATCTTAGTCACGCAATTTTACATCTAAGATGTTTGGTTATTATTATTATTATTATTATTATTACTCAACGGAGAGAAAAAAGAACCTGCATGAAAACGCGAGTCGTCTCTCATTAAAATGACAACAAAGACTTGATTGAACAATTGGCTAGCCGCCAGCCGAACTCATGCACGCTGACACCTCTACAGTTAGTGTATTGCAACTTAAGGTAGCTAGGTGGGACAACGACATGTGACAGGAAGTCCACTTTTCCTCAATAAAGTAGCTATCAGCAAGATTAGAGCTAGTAAGGGGGGGGACCAAGTGAACTGCACATTTTAGAGTGGCCTTTTATTGTCCGCAGCACAAGGTGCACCTGTGTAATGATGTTGTTTAATCAGCTTCTTGATATGCCACACCTGTCAGGTGGATGGATTATCTTGGCAAAGGAGAAATTCTCACGAACTGGGATGTAAACACACTTGTGGACAACATTTGAGAGAAATGAGTTTTTTTGTGCGTTTGTAAAATTTCTGGGATCTTTTATTTCAGCTCATGAAACACGGGACCAACACTTTACATGTTGAGTTCATATTTCTGTTGAAGAACTACAAAATATAGATTTTGTTTGAAGAACTACAAAATAGTAATTTTGTCAGAGAGCATACAGAGCAGCAGCTCTATAGAGATGACTTGGAATGAACTTGTAAAAAAGTAACCAAATAAAACATATGTAATATACAAAACAACTGAAGTATTTGACATAATAAAAGTAAAGTGAATTATTGGTTAATAAGTGATCAGCAGTAATGGGCAGTCACTACCATCAGGGGACTTTTTCTTTCATTATTATTATTTGTTGTAATTTTTACCCCCCCCCCCCCGCCACAATTTCGTGATTACGACCTTGTCTCATCGCTGCAACTCCCCAACGGGCTCGGGGGAGGTGACGGTGGAGTCATGAGTCCTCTGAAACATGACCCACCAAGCCGCGCTTCTTAACACCCGCTCGCTTAACCCGGAAAGCCGGCTGCACCAATGTGTCGGAGGAAACACTGTACAGCCTGCAGGTGCCCGGCCCGCCACAAGGAGTCGCTAGAGCGAGATGAGCCAAATAAAGCCTCACCGTCCCAAACCCTCCCCTATTGTGCGCCGCTCTATGGGGCTCCCGGTCACGGCCGGTTGTTACACAGCCTGGGATCAAACCCCAGGATGGGTTGGCGCTCCAACACTGCGCTGCAGTGCCTTACACCGGATCTTCCCCAATATTTCGAACCAAAGTCTGGCCACCCAAATCCACAAAAGTGGAGACAAATTTGACCCCAATAACGACCTTGGGATATGCGTCAACAGCAACCTTGGGAAAATCTTCTGCATTGTCATTAACAGCAGAGTTGTAGATTTCTGAGCAAATGTCAAATTGACTTTTTTTCCCAAATTACCGTACGACAGACCACATATTCACCCTGCACACCCAAATAGACAAACCGACAAAACAAAGGCAAAGTCTTCTCATGCTTAGTTGATTTCAAAAAAAGCTTTTGACTAAATTTGGCATGAGGGTCAGCTATACAACATTCTAACATTCTACATACAACATTCGAAAATCCATGTACACAAACAACAAATGTGCAGTTAAAATTGGCAATAAACACACAGATTTCATTCCTCAGGGCCGTGAGGCGAAACTGGGAAGCAGCTTAAGCCCCACCCTCTTCAACATATATATCAACGAATTAGCGAGTGCACTAGAACAATCTGCAGCACCCGGCCTCACCTTACTAGAATCTGAAGTCAAATGTTTGCTGATGATCTGGTGCTTCTGTCCCCAACCAAGGAGGGCCTACAGCAGCACCTAGATCTGTCCTCAACCAAGGAGGGCCTACAGCAGCACCTAGATCTGTCCCCAACCAAGGAGGGCCTACAGCAGCACCTAGATCTGTCCCCAACCAAGGAGGGTCTACAGCAGCACCTAGATCTGTCCNGCACCTAGATCTGTCCCCAACCAAGGAGGGCCTACAGCAGCACCTAGATCTGTCCCCAACCAAGGAGGGCCTACAGCAGCACCTAGATCTGTCCCAACCAAGGAGGTCCTACAGCAGCACCTCGATCTGTCCCCAACCAAGGAGGTCCTACAGCAACACCTAGATCTGTCCCCAACCAAGGAGGTCCTACAGCAGCACCTAGATATTCTGCCAGACCTGGGCCCTGACACTCAATCTCAGGAAGACAAAAATAATAATGGTGTTCAAGAAAAGGTCCAGTAGCCAAGACAAATAAATACAAATTCTATCTCGACACCGTTGCCTTAGAGCACATAAAGAATTACACCTACTTTGGCCTAAACATCAACACCACAGGTAACTTCCTGTGAGCGATCTGAGAGACAAGGCAAGAAGGGCCTAATATGCCATCATAATGAACATAACACTCAGCATCCCAATTAGGATCTGGTTTAAAATACTTCAAT
>NW_019947135.1:0-7811 GCF_002910315.2 Salvelinus sp. IW2-2015 | reverse complement strand
TATTGCACTCAAAGTTAAAAAAATTAGAATTCGTAAAGTGTTATTATCATCTTGAACCGTCTGTTATAGTTGTAGTTATGAAAATGTTTTATCTCTTGCTTTCTCATAATTTGGTTGTTCTATTATGTTGTGGACTTGCTCTGTGGGGTCTGTTTGTTTGTGAAAGAGCCAAACCAGCTGTGAGAGACTCTCTCCAGATTACTCCTGTAGTAGAAGGCTCTTGGGGTCTGTTTTGTTTGTGAACGACCCCAGAACCAGCTGGACTGAGGAACTCTTCTCTAATTATCTCTCGTACGTTGAGGCTTGTTAATTGTACCATCTGTCTTTGCTATAGTCTTCAAATCTCGTATTTTTTGGTTCGGTGATTATTTTTCCAGAATCGCATGCAGACTCTCAGATGTTGTCTCAGTGTGAATTGTGGTGAGTCGCCACAAGGACAACAGAGGAAATTGGTTGAACTCGAGAGGGTGAGAGAGAGACAGAGAGAGAGGAAGAGGAGAGAGAGAGCGAGAGGGTGTGAGAGACAGAGAGAGAGGAAGAGGAGAGAGAGAGCGAGAGGGTGTGGGTTTTCTGTTTCACCCTCAGGCTTACTGTACCCCTCGGCAGCCAATCAGAGCGCTCAACACTAGAGACCACAAAGCCTGATGGGAAAGAGATGGGTTGTGCTGGCTCTTAACCAATGACACACACACACACACACGTCGGCAGCCATGAAGTGCTTTGAAAGGCTGGTCATGATTCACATCGACACCATCATTCCGGAAACCCTAGACCCACTTCAATTTGCATACCGCCCAAACAGATCCACAGATGATGCCATCTCTATTGCACTCCACACTGCCCTTTCCCACCTGGACAAAAGGAACACCTATGTGAGAATGCTGTTCATTGATTACAGCTCAGCGTTCAACACCATAGTGCCCTCAAAGCTCATCAATATGCTAAGGACCCTGGGACTAAACACCTCCCTCTGCAACTGGATCCTGGACTTCCTGACGGGCCGCCCCCAGGTGGTGAGGGTAGGTAACAACATCTCCAACAACACCCCATCATTAAGTTTGCTGACGACACAACAGTGGTAGGCCTGATCACAGCCAACAATGAGACGGCCTATAGGGAGGAAGTCAGAGACGACAACGACCTCTCCCTCAACGTGATCAAGACTAAGGAGATGATCGTGGACTACAGGAAAAGGAGGACCGAACAGGCCCTCATTCTCATCGACGGGGCTGTAGTGGAGCAGGTTGAGAGCTTCAAGTTCCTTGGTGTCCACATCACCAACAAACTAGAATGGTCCAAACACTCCAAGACAGTCTTGAAGAGGGCACAACAAAACCGAATCCCCCTCAGGAGACTGAAAAGATTTGGCATGGGTCCTCAGATCCTCAAAAGGTTCTACAGCTGCACCATCGAGAGGATCCTGATGAGTTGCATCACCGCCTGGTATGGCAACTGCTGGGCCTCCGACTGCAAGGCACTACAGAGGGTAGTGCGAATGGCTCAGTACCTCACTGGGGCCAAGCTGCCAAGCTTCCTGCCATCCAGGACCTTCATACCAGGCGGTGTCAGAGGAAGGCCCAAAAAAATGGTCAAAGACTCCAGTCACCCTAGTCATAGACTGTTCTCTTCTGCTACCGCACGGAAAGCGGTATCGGAGCGCCAAGTCTAGGATCAAAAGCCTCCTTAACAGCTTCTACCACACAAGCCATAAGACTGCTGAACAATTAATAAAATGGCCACCGGACAATTTACATTGACCCCCCCCTCTCCATTTGAAAACTTGAAAACAGCTCAACGTTGCGGCCAAGAGACGGGACTCTAACATTTGGGGTTGGAGACCGTGCCATTGGCTACGCCCACGATGCCCAGGCCTCGGACATTTGGGGTTGGAGGACCGTGCCAATTGGCTACGCCCACGTGCCCAGGCCCCCGCATCCGGACATTTGGGTTGGAGACCGTGCCATGGCTATGCCCACGATGCCCAGGCCTCGGACATTTGGGGTTGGAGACCGTGCCATTGGCTATGCCCACGATGCCAGGCTCGGACATTTGGGTTTGGAGACCGAGCCATTGGCTATGCCCACGATGCCCCAGGCCTCGGACATTTGGGGGTTGGAGACCGTGCCATTGGCTACGCCCACGATGCCAGGCCTCGGACATTTGGGGTTGGAGACCGTGCCATTGGCTACGCCCACGATGCCCAGGCCTCGGACATTTGGGGTTGGAGACCGTGCCATTGGCTACGCCCACGATGCCCAGGCCTCGGACATTTGGTTGGAGACCGTGCCATTGCTATGCCCACGATGCCCAGGCCTCGGACATTTGGGTGGAGACCGAGCCATTGGCTATTGCCCACGATGCCGCAGGCCTCGGACATTTGGGGTTGGGACCGTACCATTGGCTACACCCACGATGCCCAGGCCTCGGACAATTTGGGGTTGGAGACCGTGCCATTGGCTATGCCCCACGATGCCCAGGCCTCGGACATTTGGGTTGGAGACCGTGCATTGGCTACACCCACGATGCCCAGGCCTCGGACATTCGGGGTTGGAGACCGTGCCATTGGCTATGCCCACGACGCCAGGCCTCGGACATTCGGGGTTGGAGACCGTGCATTGGCTATGCCCACGATGCCCAGGCCTCGACATTTGGGGTTGGAGACCGTGCCATTGGCTATGCCACGATGCCACCTGACCAACACTGCTGAAACAAAACCTAGAAGAAACACTACAGACACAAAGGTTTATGGATGTGAACACTTTCAACACCCATAGGTCTCTAGGGTAATAACACTTACGCCTGTGTGTGTGTGTGTGTCTCTGTATTTGTGTGTGTGTGTGTGTGTGTGTGTGTGTTAACTACTACAGATGACAGTGACAATTAACACACTTCATTCTTGATACACTCCATATGGTTCTCTTTACAATCAACTGGACCTTCACCACTATCTCAATGAGACAAGTGTTGTGTGTGTGTGTGTGTGTGTGTGGTTGTGTGTGTGTCTAAAGAACAGGAACTTACGATTTGTGAGCAGGCAGTGCATTTGTCGGAACGCCAGACTCGCCGGTAGAACGTTGTCAAATCTGGACAGAAACCCTCTGATCTGAGAAAGATGATAAAGTTATCAAGTTACTTTCCACAACTCTTGTTAAAAACAGAGAATTCCTGGACGTAATACATACTACTGTCTATGAGGTTACCTGTGTGACAACACCGCCCATCTTGGTGTTTAACTGGTATTACAACACATGATTATTTTATTTATTTTCTGCTCCAATCATGATGGAAGTGATGGATGTGGAGAGAGAGTGGCAGAGAGGTCTCAGAAAGAGAGAGAGAAGAGAAAAGTGTCCATCATGGACCCTTGTTAGTAATGTAGTAACTAGTGTCCATCATGGACCCTTGTTAGTTAATGTAGTAACTAGTGTCCATCATGGACCCTGTTAGTAATGAGTAACTAGTGTCCATCATGGACCCTTCTTAGTAATGTTAGTAACTAGTATCCATCATGGACCTCCTAGTAATGTAGTAACTAGTGTCCATCATGGACCCTCCTAGTAATGTAGTAACTAGTGTCCATCATGGACCCCTTCCTAGTAATGTAGTAACTAGTGTCCATCATGGACCTTCCTAGTAATGTAGTAACTAGTGTCCATCATGGACCCTTCCTAGTAATGTAGTAACTAGTGTCCATCATGGACCCTTCCTAGTAATGTAGTAACTAGTGTCCATCATGGACCCTTCCTAGTAATGTAGTAACTAGTGTCCATCATGGACCCTTCCTAGTAATGTAGTAACTAGTGTCCATCATGGACCCCTTCCTAGTAATGTAGTAACTAGTGTCCTTCATGGACCCTTTTTAGTAATGTAGTAACTAGTGTCCATCATGGACCCTTCCTAGTAATGTAGTAACTAGTGTCATCAGTGATCCTAAGTAATGTAGTAACTTAGTGTCATCAGTGACTCTTAGTAATGTAGTAACTAGTGTCCATCAGTGACCCTAGTAATGTAGTAACTAGTGTCCATCAGTGACTCTTAGTAATGTAGTAAGTATTGTCCACATGGACCCTTCTTAGTAATGTTAACTAGTGGTCCATCATGGACCCTTCTTAGTAATGTATAACTTAGTGTCCATTATGGTGATGTTTAAAAACAGTTACAGAGTTTAATGTTTCTGATAGGAGATAACTGAGAATGGATCAACAACATTGTAGTTACTCCACAATACTGAACTAAATGACAGAGTGAAAAGAAGGAAGCCTGTAGAGAATAAAAATACTTCAAACAGGCATCCTGTTTACAGTAAGCGTACTAAAGTAAAACTTTAGGTAAAACAAGGGGTGTGAATACTTTGTGAAGACTCTGTATGTGACATTTAGCACAACAGCACAACAGCACAACAACACAACAGCACAACACAACAGCCACACACAACAAACACAACAACAGCACAACAGCACAACAAGCACAACACAGCGCAACAACACAGCGCAACAACACAACAACACAACAGCACAACAACACAACAGCACAACAACACAACAGCACAACAGCACAACAAACACAACAACACAAACAACACAACAACACAACAGCACAACAGTGGCACGGTGGTGTTGATCGTTTGGTGTAAATTTCATTTTGTGGACTGGAGCCAGAGATTGGTGGGCAACATGTAGTTCTCTAGACAACCACTGGAGGGCACTGTGTCCTAAACTCTCTTCCTCTGCAGCTCACAACCATCACAGTCAACACACACACTTTGTATTACTATCCTGGTGGGGACCAAAGAATTGATTCCCATACAAAATCCTATTTCTCTAAGCCTTAATATAACCCTAAAACTATACCTAGTCAGCATATGCCTATGAACCAGAGTTATACTGTTAAACTGAGCAGGTGTGCCTAGGAGGAAGTCCACTGTTTAGCACTGGGGCGGTGTGCCCTAGTAGGAAGTCCACTGTTAGCACTGAGGCGGTGTGCCCTAGGAGGAAGTCCACTGTTAGCACTGGGGCGGTGTGCCCTAGGAGGAAGTCCACTGTTAGCACTGAGGCGGTGTGGCCCTAGGAGGAAGTCCACTGTTAGCACTGAGGCGGTGTTCCCTAGGAAGGAAGACCACTGTTAGCACTGGGGCGGTGTGCCCTAGTCCACTGTTAGCACTGAGGTGGTGTGCCCTAGTAGGAAGTCCACTGTTATCACTGAGGCGGTGTGCCCTAGTCCCACTGTTAGCACTGAGGTGGTGTGCCCTAGGTCCACTGTTATCACTGAGGCGGTGTGCCCTAGTCCACTTATCACTGAGGCGGTGTGCCCTAGTCCACTGTTATGCACTGAGCGGTGTGCCCTAGTCCACTGTTAGCACTGAGGCGGTGTGCCCTAGTCCACTGTTAGCACTGGGGCGGTGTGCCCTAGTCCACTGTTAGCACTGAGGCGGTGTGCCCTAGTCCACTGTTAGCACTGAGGCGGTGTGCCCTAGGAGTAAGTCCACTGTTAGCACTGAGGCGGTGTTCCCTAGGAGGAAGACCACTGTTAGCACTGGGGCGGTGTGCCCTAGGAGGAAGTCCACTGTTAGCACTGAGGCGGTGTTCCCTAGGAGGAAGACCACTGTTAGCACTGGGGCGGTGTGCCCTAGTCCACTGTTAGCACTGAGGTGGTGTGCCCTAGTAGGAAGTCCACTGTTTATCACTGAGGCGGTGTGCCCTAGTCCACTGTTAGCACTGAGGCGGTGTGCCCTAGTCCACTGTTATCACTGAGCGGTGTGCCCTAGTCCACTGTTATCACTGAGGCGGTGTGCCCTAGTCCACTGTTTAGCACTGAGCGGCGATGTGCCCTAGTCCACTGTTAGCACTGAGGCGGTGTCCCTAGTCCATGTTAGCACTGGGCGGTGTGCCCTAGTCCACTGTTAGCACTGAGGCGGTGTGCCCTAGTCCACTGTTAGCACTGAGGCGGTGTGCCCTAGTCCACTGTTAGCACTGAGGCGGTGTGCCCTAGTCCACTGTTAGCATGAGCGGTGTGCCACAGTCACATGTTAGCATGCTGAGGCGGGTGCCCTAGTCCACTGTTAGCACTGAGGCGGTGTGCTAGTCCCATAGTCCTACTGTTTACTGGGGCGGTCATACTAGAGTGAGCCGCCGTCTTCGACAGGAGGTGTGCCCCCAGTAGCCACGACTCCTAAACGATAAGAATTGGACGTACACACCGTTATTCTCAGGTACACGAAGGCTGCGTGTTGCCCTAGCTCCGACTGTTAGCAAAAGCTGAGGCAGGTGTGCCCTAGTCCACTCGTTAGCACTGAGGCGGTGTTGCCCTATGTCCACTTATTAGCACTGAGGCGGGTGTGCCTCAGTCCACTGTTAGCACTGAGGGCGGGCTGTTGCCCTAGTCCGAGCGTGCTCTACGCAACTGAGGCGGTGACTGGCCCTATGTCCACTGTAGCACTGCAGGCGGTGTGCCTAAGTCCACTGTTATCACTGAGGCAGTGTGCCTAGGAGAGAAGTCCACTGTGTGCAGCTCACCTGCACTAACATAAATAACATGAGCATGTCATACTTCGATAAACTTCAGAAGACGACAGTCGTCTGCCCCGCAGCAGAAGAGGCCAGTCCGTCGCCCGCAGACAGAAGACGCCAGTCCGTCTGCCCCCAGACAGAAGAGGCCAGTCCGTCTGCCCGCAGACAGAAGAGGCCAGTCCGTCTGCCCCCGCAGACAGAAGAGGCCAGTCCGTCTGCCCCGCAGACAGAAGAGGCCAGTCGCTGCCCTGCAGACAAAAGACACTAGTTTGTCTGTCCTGCAGACAGAAGATACCAGTCCTAAGTCCCGTCATTTAAAGTGACAACTATGTGATGCAGTGATGCTACTTATGACAGGGAGTGTAAGTAGGCATTTATTCAGTCTACTGGCTCGGCATTAGGGAGACAAATTCGTTTCCTCACGTCGCGCAGAATGTCTAAGAGCGCAAGTTGTACATCTCTCTCCTCTCCTTATTCGCCTCTTAGAGGGTACAAATTAGTCTGTCTGGCAACAGGCTGTTCTGACGAGGTCTAAGAGGGGGCAAGCAACAAATCATCACAAGCCTAGTTTCCTGTTAACAGAGCCAGACTAGAGGCAGCATTAGCCGTGCCAGACTAGCAGCCGGACTAGCAGCCAGACTAGCAGCAAGACTGAGGCATGATTAGGAGCCAGACTAGGAGGCAGACTAGGAGCCAGATCTAGCAGCCAGACTAGAGGCAGATTAGGAGCCAGACTAGCAGCCAGTCATCTTAGCAGCCAGACTAGCAGCCCAGACTAGGCAGCCAGACTTAGCAGCCAGAACTAGCAGGCAGGACTAGCAGCCCAGACTAGCAGCCAGACTAGCAGCCAGACTAGCAGCCAGACTAGCAGCCAGACTAGCAGCCAGACTAGCAGCCAGACTAGCAGGCAGACTAGGAGGCAGACTAGCACACCATGACTAGCAGCCAACTAGCAACCAGACTAGCAACCAGACTAGGAGCCAGACTAGCAGCCAGACTAGAGCCAGACTAGAAGGCAGAAATGCATGGTTCCTGTAGTGAACTATCTTCTGGTCTGAGCCCACATCCATGAGCTCACTATATAGGGAACAGGATTAGGGCCATCTATGAGCAGGTTTAGGGCCTATCCATGAGCTCACTATATAGGGAACAGGGTTAGGGCCCCATCCATGAGCTCACTATATAGGGAACAGGGTTAGGGGCCTATCATGAGCTCACTATATATAGGGAACAGGGTTAGGGACTATCCATGAGCTCCACATATAAGGCGAGACAGGGTTAGGGCTATCCATGAGCTCACGTCAT
>NW_019947134.1:0-24626 GCF_002910315.2 Salvelinus sp. IW2-2015 | reverse complement strand
AGGGTGGTGTGTTTTGACGGTCGAATCGATGTGTGTGGTGGGCGCTAATATAGATCAAAGTGTTGGTGTGAGTGTGTGAGCTTCGCCTGTTGGTGTGTGAGTGCTTCAGGGGGATAGATACTTGTAAATGGTGTAGTCTGTTGCATTGTCGCGGCTGGTGTGTGTGCTCAGTGTGGTTGGTGGATGTGTTGATAGATATGGTGTGGTTGTGATGTTTGTGTGTGTTGTGTGATGTGGTGTGGTGTGTGTGTGTGTGTGTTGGTGTGTGTGGTGGGTGTGTGTGATGTGTGGTAGTGGTGTGAATTCGTGTGGTGGTGTTGGGTTGTGGTGTGTGGTCTGTAGGGTAGTATGAGTGTGCACTCGGTCAAGGTACGATGGTAGTTGCGGTGTGATTGGCGTATGGAGCGTCGATCGTTGCTGTGCTGTTCACCTACGTGTTAAAACATTGTTTAGTGCTCTAGAACCTGGTGACTCACCCTAGTTGTCTAATTCGTTTGTGTTGTGTGAGCACATGTTCATCCATGTGTGATCTGGTGTTGTCTCCTTCTGTGGAACGCATATTCTATTATTGACTGTCAACAGGTCATTAATAGTTATTAAATCCACATGGAATGGTGTGAGATAAGGGTGGCAGAAAGACAGGGATAGCTACCTAGGTTATATATCACTTTATCATCATCACCAACATACAATACATTGTTGTTGCTAACTTTTATGATCACCTGCTTATCGTAGTATTCGTGTACCACAAAGAGGCGGCTTACATGTGTATTGCTTGATACACCGTACTCACTATCTAGTAATAGTCGTAAAGATGTGTTTCAGTGGGCCACCTAACCTATGTGTCATTAAAATGATCATCATCACTATCTAAATACTGTACGACCAACCGAACAAAAGTGTTAGTGTAATGATTCATCACTAAGCTAATATACTGTAGTCTACCACCTGCACGTATAACTATGTATTGCGATAAGTTATTCCTCACAACTCTAGTCTACTATATCTAATACTACTGTGTATTAAGATCACAGCTAGTACCTAACTACTTCCATTCTGACGGACTCAGATCTAATGTAATTACCTTACTACAACACTATCTAATACTGTACCACAACACTCAAAAGTGTTATTTATATTAAGACTCAATCACTATATTAGTGTTATTCTTTTCAGGTAATCCATAAGTACCTCTACTCCACATGCACATATACTTGGCTGTTCCTAACTCCTAGCATATACACGTATCTAAGATTTCTGCTTTCAGTAGTCTTCCAATTATGGTATCAAACTCACCACTAATGTGTTACCTTTATAGCACCTTAGTTATAATTTATACATTACACTATCTGAATGATGTTTCACGTTAGTCGATATAACTCCCACTTCAACCCTGCTACGGTTACCATTGTCACAACCTTTAGTATAATAATCATCACTATCAAATATACTGTGGTTTCTCAGTAGTCTACCAACTCCTCCTACCCCATTCACATAGTGTGTTACATTCTATGGCCTCCTTTCTCGGCTCAACGCTAGGTTACTATGTGAATGTGATAAACCCAACCACTACCAACATGGTTGAGTTTTACAGTATGTACTACTCCATATATCGACTATCCTGTTCTTAATACCTCCCTAGGTTAAAACATAAACCATGTTTTGTACATGTACACGTTGATTAATTGTATACTTATTTCAACATGCAAACTTTGAGTATCAATTAGTTTCTCGACGCGTAGTTTGTAGTGTGTTTTACAGAATGACGGTACGCCAAACTCACAATTGTAAGAATATATAATAAAACATCTAATCTATATACGTATTCCTACACCACTCGTAGCAGTGGTGGTACCATTATGCTGCTTCCTATCCCCACTAGTCACAATGTGTTTTCAGTAGTCTACCCATTCTGCTGTTCTCACCTAGTTATAATGTATGTTGATTATCATTTGGACATTCATTATAATATCTTGTTAAAACCACCTACACTACACTATGTAGTCTATTAAATCATCACTATCTGCCTATCTCTGTACTATGACGTGTTCCGTTAATGCCAACACCTGTAGTCTAGCGAATACCACATGTATTATGTAGAGTATTCAGTGCTAGGCACCTTATCTACATTTTCTACCGTATTATGACTAGTTCTCACCTAGTATACACAATGATGTTTCAGTTAGTACTAAACTCCAATCTCATGACTTGGTATTTATATCTCCTCTCCCATCACTATCTTGAAGTTTAGCTGAATATGTAGCCGACCACATGTATTTGATAGAATGTGGTTCAATCGCACTTCATACTACAAGTTATCTAGTCATAGTACCTCCTCAACATGGGCATAATGTATCTCATCAAATATCATCCATCTATATCGTGCTTGACTGTTTACCTCCACAACCCACACATGTAATAATAGTTTCATACACTATCTAATACTGTAAACCACCACCGACTATGTGGTATTCAGTGGCGATATCATCAGACAATATCTTATACTGTATTCTCAGACACCCCCACCATACATGTTATGTATATTCATGCCCACGGCTATCTAATCACTTTATCATTTAATTGCTCTGTTCCTGTGGCTATCCGGTGTGTAGTTCATGTACACCACCTACGTGGATGTTATTCAATGTAGTTCATCACTATCTAAATACTGTAGCTTTAACACCAACCACATGTACTTTTATATCATCACTATCTCACTTAATATCTCCGTGATATCTCGCACCACCACCTACCTATGTATTATATATCCACTTTACTCCTAATATTGTCGGGTACGCACCTCTAGCTTCCTGCTATAACACATGTTCATTCACAT
Organism: Salvelinus sp. IW2-2015; assembly: GCF_002910315.2. Lineage (NCBI taxonomy): Eukaryota > Metazoa > Chordata > Actinopteri > Salmoniformes > Salmonidae > Salvelinus > Salvelinus sp. IW2-2015. The sequence goes on along the minus strand of NW_019947134.1, from coordinate 21,790 downwards.
TATCATTAAATCGTTATAATACTATGTACACCACACCTGACTCACCATGTATTATATCAAAACTTATCGTAGTACTTGGATTAGGCCACCGTAGCTTTACATATGTCTATTATATCATCACTACTAATAAACGTGTAGTCCATACAACCGTACCTACAGCCATAGTTATTCATTATTAACACTATCTAATACTGTACCAGCCATCACACATTCCCTGGGTCTACAGGTGTATTTATTTACTTCTAATTTCAGATGATTACATTCTAATTGTAACGACAACTACATGTGGTGTTACCACCACTGTATTATACCTACATCCATATCTAATACTGTACCACCACACCACATGTATTATATCAACACTAATCTAATACTGTAGGTCCCGGACTCACCACATGCATAACTATGATATTATATATCATACACTATCTAATACTCGTACACGAGGAGCCACATGTATTTCATATTCAAACTAACAAAAGATGTGAATTGTGTTTGATACCTGTACAGAAGGTAGTTTACCTGTTGGTGGGTGGTCGGTACATATACTTATCTAATATGTAAACACAACCAAGCATCCTGCATTTCACTATTTGGAGATGTAGTGGATGATACTTGACTCATAAAATCCACACTTATGTCGGCTTTCTCGGTCGACTGTCTACATGGGGGCCACGCGGAGCGACAGGGTGTTGGGTGTGGGCCTGAGAAACGGGACTCGTGGATGCTGGTGTATCTCGAATTATTTCTAAGCTGCACAGATGGTGGTGGTGGGTTAACTAGTTGAGGAGGGCTGTTCTACACCTGTATATGGTTTCAAGGTAGTCTACTTGTCCATTATGCGCTGGGGTCACTTTACATAACTCCATAGTATAATGTGTTTCAGTAGTCTTACTCATTAATCGCCTGTTTACCCTCCACCCTAGATATAGCTTAATTCTTTGTGTTTCAAGTAGGTCTACATCCTTACTTGTATTCTGTTGTTCCCTCACACACCTTAGTTAATGTGTTAGAGTCATAAATATTCGGACGATACATATTGGCTAGATTCCCTCATACTAGTAAATGTGTTTCAGTAGTTCTCCATACATACATCCCGCCCCCAGACCACAAAGGGCTGTTCCACCTTGATCACCAGTATATGTGTTTCGGTTTGGTCTGCCTAGTGTTACATTCTTCATTGATGGTTCTGTCCCCGGTTACCTTATACGGTTAGTGGTTTCAGATGGAGCAGGTCTTATTTATATTTATCATATTAATATGTCGGTAAGAAACTGCATAGATTTTATACCTTATGATGTTGTTATTCCAGTCGTTTAGTAAATAGTGTATAAACAGATGTGTTTATAGGTTACTGTGGATTGGACTGGTAGTGGTCTAACTTACCCCATATCCTCTAGTATTACCTAACGTATTGATAGGTGATTAGTTATAGGAACAATAAATAATGCTTGTTTCAGTAGTCTATATATCTCTTAGTCTAAATCTAAGCTTAAGGCTGATCAATGTTTTGGTGGTAGATAGGTTCTAAGGTTACGATAAAATAACATGTCAAAATGTTTTAGATTTATGTCTGCTTTCTGCTGTTTCCTAGATCATTGTCTGATATCTTGCCTTAACAATTACAAGATAGTATGACACATAATGATGTTTTCAAGTGGGACTACTTTGTGGTTAGGTTGTATCAAAATCTACCATTAGTGGCTGTATTCCTACTGGTCACCGGTTATTAGTATAGGTGGTGGAATGATTATGTCAAACATATGTAGGTGTGATTGTGGTTCAGTTAGATACAGTACGTCTCCATGTATTCTAGAACACTGCACATATTCTGCTGGTTTGATTCCTTGATGATAATAACTCACGCTTGGGGTGATTCGTAGTTTTGTTATAGTGGAATGTAGTTTGGTGTTCAGATGAGAGTCTGAATGATGACTTCATGTCTGGCTGGTTGTGATTCCTACATTAGTAAATACAAATGTTTTAAAAGTAGTCGATCTATGTGGTGTGGTAATGAAACTGTACTCAATCATTAAAAGTGTCTAGTTTACATGTGTTGATATATAGATATGCGTCCAGTGTGGGTGGTGGTTCATGGGTGGCTGGTCAACACCTAGTATTAATATATGTTTCAGTAAGTCTAGTTGATTTAAAGGATATAGTGAAACTACTCATATTCTACCATAGTATATATTAACTTAATGGTAATGTGTTTTAGTTAATCTCAACATTAGTAGTAACTAGTTGTTTCAGTTAGTAATATAACTAGCACTCCTGTGGTGGTGTACACGTCGATTTGTTAGATGTTGGATGTTGGATATAATACATGTGTGCGTCGGGTAACGATTGTCCTCTCGTTTTGAGTAGTCGATGATAATAACGATATAAGTTTAATGTGGATGTGGTAACAATATATTAGAGATAGTGATTGTTGTTTGATTATCAGAATAATGATGTGGGTTGGGTGGTGCGTACAAGTATGATAGTCTGATTGATATAATAACAATTGTGGTGGTAGGTAATTACAAGTTACTTAGATAGTGTTGATCATAATACCCACATTGTTGGTAATGGCGGTCTGGTTGGTTGCATTTTCAGCATCGTATGATTAGTGCACTGATATTATCTATACTCCTCGTGGCCAACCTTAGGTTTGGTAGTACCACACTTGTAATTGAAGTAGTTTCAAGATAGTTAGGTTTTTGATCTTACTTATACCCTTTATGCTGTATACATGTCGGTTCTTCCTGGTCTGGTACACCATACATGTATTAGTCTTATTTTAGTGAGGTTGGATAACCCTACCTATCTATCTTAAATTCATAGGGTTGTGGTGGTCACGCAAGCTAAAATGTAATTATATCAACACTATTAAAATTACGTACCCAATGTATTGTATTATAAAGATAGTGGTTGATCATATACTACATACAACTCAGTCTTGTAGGGTTGCGCTGTAGGTACACAACACGTATTAATGTAGTGATGAGATAGTCGAATGATCATATCTATACTAAATGTGAGCTTGTAGTGGTGGTCACAAACCATCACATGTATTATTTATCTTAGATCAGCTTCTTCTAATATATTTGAGTAATACGGTACGAGTCTGACGTGATAACTGAAATCTGTTCGTGATTTGGTGGTTCATCATGACGATAATCTTGATGATTTTAGTGTATTGATCTAATTACATTTCGTACACACTGTCTGATGGTGGTATCACTGAGTCTGGTTAATATTCTAGTTACGTAACCCTTAACGACATATTGGTATTGTGATGATAATCATCTTATCTTAATATTAGTACATACAATAGCCTAGACCGTCGAGGTTTGAGTTTTAACATATTAGATTTAATCTAAATATTTGGTACCAATGAGCCTGAGTGGTGTTATATGATAATTCACGTCTCTATTCATTGATGGGTTGGAACTGTGTTAGCCGACCAGTCAACAATGGTTATTAATTATAGATAGTGATGATATAATCTAATCTATACTTGTACACACCACATTGTTAATTTACATATGTAGCTGATCTTGGGTTGGTGGTACATCTGTAATTAGATGAGTGATGATATAGGATACAATGTGGGTGGTGGTAAAGGTTTAAGATAGTGATGATATATCTACTGTGGTGGGTGGTGGTACAAGTATTAGATAGTGATGATATAATTTGTGGTGGTACAGTGTTAGCATAGTGATTGATATATCATGTGGGTGTGGTGGGGGTAGCAGTATTGAATAGTGATGAATGGGATAATCATTTGTAGGTGGTGGCTACAAGTACATTAGATTGTGGATCAGATATAAAATACGATGTGGTTGTGGGTAACAGTATATAGTGGATGAATATATATCATGTGGATGGTGGTAAACAAGTTATAGCTAGTGTTGATTAATAATATTGATTGTTGGGTTGGTTATCATAACTATCTATGTTAATTAGATGTGGATGATACATAACAACATGTATAATCTGTGGATGGTGGTGGTACATAATTAGTTTGTAAACCACGATATTAGTGTTAATATGTGATGATATATATTAGATATATTCTGTTCACACAATTGTTTATCACTATCTAATTATGGTAGTGGTACGAGATTCGGTGTTATATTTAGTAAATATATAACAGGTACACCAGCTATTCAGGTAAGTGATGATATATACATATGTGGTGGTGGTACAGTATTAGATAGTGATGATCATAATACTTGTAGTGGTAGGTTTTGTGGTTACAGTACTTAAGATTACGTGTTTGAATCTTATGGTAATCAATGTGGTGCGTGGCTATACAGCTTTATAGATATAGGTGATGATAATAATTTATAATTTAGTGGTTGTAGATAAGTGAGTCTAGATAAAGCCACGTATATACGACTAGTACAATGTTTAATTATCATCACTTGCTATATACTAGTAATAAATACATGTGGTGGTGGTGGTACAGTATTAGATGTAGTGATGATATAAATTGTGGTGGTGGTGGTACAGTATTAGATAGTGATGAATAATACATGTGGTGGTGGTACAGTATTAGATAGTGATGATATAATACATGGTGGTGGTGGTACAGTATTAGATGATAGTGATGATATAATACATGTGGTGGTGGTACAGTATTAGATAGTGATGATATAATACATGTGTTGTTGGTGTCAGTATTAGATAGTGTTTATATAATACATGTGGTGGTGTGGTGGTACAGTATTAGTAGTGATGATATAATACATGTGGTGGTGGTACAGTATTAGATAGTGATGATATAATACATGTGGGTGGTGGTAAGTATTAGATAGTGATGATAATAATATGTGGGTGGTGGTACAGTATTAGATAGTGATTGATATAATACATGTGGTTGTGGTACAGTATTAGATAGCGGTGATATAATATGTGGTGATGATGTGAGGAGGTAGTATCCTGTTCCACCCTTCTCCTTCATGGAGATTAATGACCTGGAGTCAGATACTGGTCACAGAGGAGACAACACCAGATCAACAGGAACATGTTCTCACGACACCCAAACGAATTAGACACTAGGAGCACATAGGAGCACTACAATGTTGTTATTACCACGCACGCACGCACGCACACACACACACACACACACACACACACACACACACACACACCAACACACACCACACACAACACACCACACACACACACAACACACACACACACACACCACACACACACACACACACACACACACACACACACACACGACACACACACACACATAAACCCACACACACACCACACACACACACAAATACACCACACCACCACACACACACACACACCGCACCACACACACACAACACACACAACACACACCACATACAACCACACACACACACCACACACACGCACGCACGCACGCACCACTCACACACACACACCCACACACACAATCTAAAACAAAAATGGCCAGATCAGACAGTGGATATTGCATTTCACGTTGTAAGAGGTGCTGGTGTATTGTGTTAATGATTAATGGTCCCGTGTCAGTGTGTGAACAGAAATGGCTGACTGCCTGTTGGGTTAGTGTCTGTTTGGGAGCATATGTCTGAGTGTAGGAGTGAGAGGCTGTATATGGACAAGTATCTCTTCACTGTTTATTTGTATTTAATTAGAGGTGTTTGTTCAGGAGACTGAACCCTAGACAGATTATTATATCTGTTATGATGTGGAGGAGTGCTTGAATAAATAACAATATATCATAGCATATTACTGTTTAACAGGCTCATTATGTTCATTCTTTGGCCTTGATTAAACAACTGAAATTGGCAAAGATAAGCTCACAGAAAGACAGGGACATCTTGTATCCCATCAGCATTTTAAGATTGTATGTACAGCAGTAAAATGAGCTTCATATGTATCTCTGTTCAGCCAGATATCTCTGTTCGAGCATATATTCTGTTCAGGTATCTCTGTTCAGCGTATATCTCTGTTCAGCGTATATCTCTGTTCAGCGGTAATATCTCTGTTCAGGGTATATCTCTGTTCAGCAGTATATCTCTGTTCAGCAGTATATCTTGTTCAGCAGTATATTCTGTTCAGCAGTATATCTCTGTTCACGCAGTATATCTCTGTTCAGCTAGTACAATATCCTTAATATTACTGTAGGGCTGCTACAGGGTATGAAGTGTTTTTGATTTAAAGATTATTCCTCTTTGTCCAGAGAAACAGATGGTACTGGCAGTCTGGGCAGGTAAACACACACACACACACCCACACACACACACACACACACACAAACACAACACAACACACACACCACCACACACAACACACACACCACACACACAACACACACAACAACACCACACACACACACAACCACACCACTGGAAGCAGCTTGGCACCGATTTGGACAGGAAGCAGAACACTATGAGGCGGGTCACTAAACCGTTCGAATCCAGGATGATGGGAAAACTGGCGGAGTTAGCTAGCATGAAATTCAGATAATACCTACTGTCGTGTATGTGTGTGTGTTTGGAGAGAGCGAGAGAGTGTGTATGTGTGTGTGAGCAGAGCAGAGCAGAGTGAACCTGCAATGCCCAGCAGAGTCCCGAGCAGTAATTACTACAGAGCAGATGGCAACGCCAAGCTCCTTTCATCACTGTCTCACGTTTCAGGTATCTAGTCTCCCGTCCTTAGTTACATACTGTCCAGGTATTAGTTCCCTCCTTAGTTTTATACTGTCTCAGTTCTAGTCCTTTCCTCCCTTAGTCACATACTGTCTCAGGTTATCTAGTCTTTCTCCTTAGTTTATTACTGTCTCAGCTATCTAGTCTCCTCCCTTAGTTATATACTGTCTCAGCTATCTAGTCTCCCTCCTTAGTTATATTGTCTCAGGTATCTAGTTCCTCCCTTAGTTATATACTGTCTCAGGTATCTAGTCTTCCCTTCCTTAGTCACATACTGTCCAGGTATCTAGTCTCTCTCCCTTAGTTATACTGTCTCAGTATCTAGTTCCCTCCCTTAGTTATATACTGTCTCAGTATCTAGTCCTCTCCTTATTTATATACTGTCTCAGGTATTAGTCTTCCTCCCTTAGTCACATACTGTCCCAGTATCTAGTCTTCTCCTTAGTTAATATACTGTCTCAGGTATCTAGTCTCCCCTCTTAGTTATATTACTTGTCTCAGCTATCTAGTCTTCCTCCCTTAGTCTTGTTCTCAGGTAGCTTCCTGTCTCTCTGTTATAACACCAAGCTCGCTTGAACCTTTTTCACAGTTTTAGGGCTTCAATCAGATCCACTATAACCCACAACAACCGACAACTGCATAGCATATAATCCTTATTATTTTGTTTAATGATTTTCTATTTGAGTGTCATTATTTCTACAAAGCCTGCACTTTCTCCTTCTCAACTTCTAACACAGGTGGGAAGGGTGTGGTTTTGTGACAATGATCACAAGAGCAGCCGTTCACCGATTTGACAGCTCCAACTCAGTTACACCTCTGACATCGCCTAAATAAAAACAATTAAATGCTATGCAGTTTGTAGGTAATCGTGGGTAATGCTGAACTTATTGAGTCTAGGCCATCGTCTCCTTTCTCCCTTTCTCCCAGGTAGTTGCTACTCTCGCTGAATCTACCACCACTGTTCTCTTCAGTGGTGCTGAATCTATATTCGCTGTCCGCTTCAGTGGTGCTGAATTTACCATCGCTGTTCGCTTCAGTGGTGCTGAATCTACCATCGCTGTTATTACCTTGTTTGTTTACTCTCCATCTGATCTTTTACAACTGTGATGAATTGTCTACACGCCGTTATTTTCAATTGCACCATAGTCTCTATAGCGTCTCATATGACAGTAATACTCTGTTTTCACCTGCTCCATATATTCCCCTGAGATAGAGAGTAGAGAGAGTGAAAGCGAGAGAGACAGAAAGAAAGAGAGAGAGCTAGAGAGAGATAGAGAGAAAAAGAAAGAGAGAGAGATTGAGAGAGATAGAGGGTAGAGAGAGTGAAAGAGAGAGAGACAGAAAGAAAGAGAGAGAGCTAGAGAGAGATAGAGAGGTAGAGAGATAGAGAGAGAGCTAGAGAGAGGTAGAGAGTAGAGAGACAGAAAGAAAGAGAGAGAGAGAGCTAGAGAGAGATAGAGAGAGATAGAGAGTAGAGAGAGTGAAAGTGAGAGAAACAGAAAGAAAGAGAGAGCTAGAGAGAGATAGAGAGTAGAAAGAAAGAGAGAGAGATAGAGAGAGATAGAGAGTAGAGCGAGTGAAAGTGAGAGAGACAGAATGAAAGAGAGAGAGGCAGGTAGAGGCCGAGTGAAAGCGAGAGAGACAGAATGAGAAGAGAGAGAACTAAAGCTGAGGGTAGAGATAGAGAGTAGAAAGAAGAAGAGAGAGAGAGAGCGAAGTGAGAGAGCAGATGAGAGAGATAGACAAGAAAGAGAGAGACTGAGAGAGTAGATGTACGAGTTAGAGAGTAGAAAGAAAGAGCGAGCTAGAAGAGAGATAAAGAGTAGAAAAGAAAAGAGAGCGAGCTAGAAGAGAGATTACAGAGTACGAAAGAAGAGACGAGCTAGAGAGAGCATACAGAGTAGAAAAGAAAGACAGAGCGAGCTAGAGAGAGATACAAGGAAGGAGTAGAAACAGAGTGAAGAGTGAGGAGAGAGACAGAAATGAAAGAGAGAGTGAGCCCCAGATCCAGCTGGTCCTGGGGCTGAGTTCACAAACCTGTTCTACTAACACACTGAAGCCTTCAGGGACCAGAAATCCCAATCAATCAGGATAAACCAATTACAACAACAGTCAAACATCAAAACTATATTGCTTGTTGGGAATAGCACAGACCACAAATACACAAGCAAAATGCAGTGCTATCTGCCTGCCTAAATCGACTAGTACACTGTGGCTAAATATATAGAAAGAAAGAGAGAGAGATAGATGTAGAGAATAGAAAAGAGTGAAAGTGAGAGGTAACAGAAAGAAAGAGAGAGAGCTAGAGGAGAGATACAGAGTAGAAAGAAAGAGAGAGAGCTAGAGAGAGATAGAAGAAAGGGAGAAAGAAAGAAAAGAAAGAAAGAAAGAAAAAAAGAAAGAAAGAAAGAAAAGAAGAAAGAAAGAAAAGAAAAAGAAAGAAAGATAAAGAAAGAAAGAGAAAGAAAGAAAGAAAGAAAGAAAGAAGATAAGAAAGAGAGCATAGGCTGGGCTCAGCTGGTATTTATGTGTATTTCAAGCTGTGTCTCTCATGTCTCATATCTTGTTCTGTTATCAGATCACAGACGAGAGAAAAAGAAAAGCTTTGAGAGTCAACCACATTGGGAGATTCTCTGGGGATTTTGTGGGTAAGTCGAGTCCCTAGTAGAAAATGCTGATGCAGAGTTTTGTGTTCTCCTAGAACAGTGCTTATCAGGCAATGCTGTAAGGTGTAATCATAGATAACAAACTCCTGATACCTTCTGTAGTAAAGTCATTTATACTGTATACTCAGCTCTTAAAAATACCTGAAATACTTGAAATACCTGAAATTCTTAAAATACCTGAAATACTCAGCACACTATTTCCCCTGTATATTGCCCTATGTAGGGAAGAGAGTGCCATTTGGGATTCACACACTCAGCTACTTTTATTTTTTTAAAATGGCTTTTTATTCCATCATGAGGAATTTGCTTGGATTTTATTTGTTAGTAATTTGACCGATCTTAATTGAATTGATTTGAAAAAATGCATATTTAAAAAAATGTAATAAATTAAATCAATACTTCGTTACTGAAGTATTCCCAAGCTGAAGCTTACAGCTGAAAATAAATGACACATTTCAACAGTGGAAAGTTTTATTTGCATTGTGTGTGTGTGTAAATGTGTGTTTCTTATGAAACTGTCAACCATTGGAAGAGTAGTAACAGTATATTTTAATCCCAAGGCAACACAATGGTTCGTACACAAGCTATAATTCACCCCAACATCTCATCTATCATAGACAGAGCTAGAAACACTGTTATTGGGTCCATCCATCCACACCACACACACAGCCACACACACACACACACACACACACACACACACACACACACACACACACACACACACACACACACACACACAACTCTACCCCCAGTGAAGCAGTGGAACAGGATATAAGCTGTGTTTAATGGAGGTAGCAGGTTTCCCTGCCCACTGAGACTCAGCCTACTGTAATTACAGAGGCAGGAACACACACACACACACACACACACACACTATCTGTGGTAGAGAGTAGCCTTTCTTCCCCTGCAGATGGTCTTGAGGAACAGTAATTAATACAGGGGGAAGGAGAGGCTGAGGAGAGGAGAGGGGAAGGGAGATGAAAGATGGAGAGGAGGAGACGAGAAGAATGGATGAGAGGAGGGGAGGAAAAGAGAAGAGTGGAGACGAGAGGGGAAGGAGAGGAGAGAGCTAACCTGACTCATCAGTAGCAGAAACTCACCAACCTTCACCTTGTAAACCCTCTTGTAATCATGTTGTCATCATAACACAGGGTTGAAGAGAGAATGCCTCAGCTGGGTTGAAGAGAGAATGCCTCAGGATGCTAAAGGAGTGGGGTCCAGGCCTCTTGACTCTAAAGCTATGGGGTTTATTGTGTGTGCATGCATGCGTGCATATGCAGCATCTGTGTGTGTGTGTACTTGCATGAGTGAGTGTACATTGTGTGTGTGTGTCCTAGACAACAGCTGGGCATGTCCAATTATCCCACAGATTGTGTGTGCCCCCCTCCTCCCCCCCTCTCTCTCTTTCTCCCTCTCGCTCTCCCTCCTCCTTCAATCTCTCCCTCTCTCTCTCTCCCCCCCCCACTCTCTCTCTCTCTAGCAGAAGGACTGCTGTGATTCATCTTCTCCTTGTTGATTCTCATCTTGATGATAATGTCTCCTGTCCTCTGCTCAGTCATTTGCCCCCGGAACATTCCTCCAGGCACTTTACGTGATTTATCTACAAGTAAAGTGGCAGCTGTAAATCTACTGTCTGTCTGCCTATCTGTGGGCGTTTATTTGTGTGTGTGAAAGAGAGAACGTGTGTGTGGTGAGAAGAGAGGAGAGAACGTGTGTGGTGTGGTGTGTTGTGTGTGTGTGGTGTGTGTGTGTGTGTGTGTGTGTGGGTGTGTGTGTGTGTGTGGTGTTGTGTGTGGTGTGTGTGTGTGGTGTTGTGGTGTGAATGTGTAGGGCTGTGGCAGTCACCAAATGTTGTCAGGTAATTGTCATGTAAATGACTGTTGGTCTCACGGTAATGACCGTTAATTAACATAAACATGTTTAGCATCTCTGGGCTTGTGTGTGTGTGACAGTGTGTGAGATATTCATACACATTAATTTCTGATAATTGATGCCCTCTGCCAGTATATCTAACTGTACCTCAACATTTCAACACACTGTACAGACATTAACCCCCTATAGTCGATGTCCATGACCCCGGCGGAAATCTAATTAGTATAATACAAAAATCCACATACAAAGCTATCAGTTTAAGCTATAGATATCTGGTTTGCACTTCAGCATCTGGGTGAATGGTGAAAAAAATCCTTTTTTTTGTCCATTAAAAATAACATCAAATTGATCAGAAATACAGTGTAGACATTGTTAATGTTGTAAATTACTATTGTAACTGGAAACTGTTGTTCTAATTAAAGAAGCAATAAAACTGGCCTTCTTTAGACTAGTTGAGTATCTGGGAGCATCAGCATTTGTGGGTTCGATTACAGGCTCAAAATGGCCAAAAACAAATAACTTTCTCTGAAACTCGTCAGTTTATTCTTGTTCAGAGAAATTAAGCATATTCCATGCGAGAAATTGCCAAGAAAACTGAAGATCTTGTACAACGCTGTGTACTACCCCCTTCACAGAACAGCGCAAACTGGCTCTAACGCAAGAGTAGAAAGAGGAGTGGAGGCCCCGGTGCACAACTGAGCAAGAGGACAAGTACATTAGAGTGTCTAGTTTGAGAAGCAGACGCCTCACAAGTCCTCAACTGGCAGCTTCATTAAATAGTACCGCAAAACACCAGTCTCAACATCAACAGTGAAGAGGCGACTCCGGGATGCTGGCCTTCTAGGCAGAGTTGCAAAGAAAAAGCCATATATCAGTTTGGCCAATAAAAATAAAAGATTAAGATGGTTAAAAGAACACAGACAGTGGATAGAGGAACTCAGCTTAGAAGGCCAGCATCCCGGAGTCACCTCTTTACAACCCACAAATGCTGATGCTCCAGATACTCAACTAGTCTAAGAAGGCCAGGTTTATTGCTTCTTTAATCAGGACAACAGTTTTCAGATGTGCTAACATAATTGCAAAACGGTTTCTAATGATCAATTAGCCTTTTAAAATGATAAACTTGGATTAGCTAACACAACGTGCCATTGGAACACAGAGTGATGGTTGCTGATAATGGTCCTCTGTTTGCCTATGTAGATATTTCGTAAAAATGTGCCGTTTCCAACTACAATAGTAATTTACAACATTAACATGTCTACACTGTATTTCTGATCAATTTGATGTTATTTTAATCAACAAAAAAATTGATTTTCTTTCAAAACAAGGACATTTCTAAGTGACCCTAAACTTTTGAACGGTAGTGTATATTTTTTTTTTACTTCAAGGGGTTTTAAAATTCTAAATCAAATAGCAAAATGATCCTTGGTATGACTTTAAAACAATTCCATATAGCTTAGTAGAACCCCCAACAACTAATTGCAAGATGTCTTTTTCTGGTTTATACATTTACATAATGTCCTTATGCAACCAGTACACAACCTGATCATAATGTTATAAAATACGTTATAACGCCATCATTGCAACCAGTTTTGGCCCACTAGGAAGGGTCCTGTGAGAAGGYGTGAGTTGTGTATACTGTATACTGTAATAAACAATATGYCTGTGCTCCAATTGACTCTGGTCAAAAGTAGTGAAATATGTTTTGAATAGGGTGCCATTTGGGACACATCTCATGTAAATGAGAAGCATCCRGAGCATCCCAGGCATCACGCCACTGTAGCTATGATGTCATTATGTTAATGAGAGGGTTCACAAGGTGAAGGTTGGGGAGTTTTTTGCTTCTTATAAGTGCTACTGATGAGTCAGGTTAGTCCTCTCCTCTCCCTCTCCTCTCCGGTCTTAGCAGGGTCAGGGGTTATGTCGAGCAGTCAGWTCCTTGTTAACATGTTAATTAGTGAAACTGTGCAGTGCATACTGAGTCCCAAATGACACATTATTCCCTATTTAGTGCACTACTTTTGACAAAGGCCCATAGGTCGAAAGTAGTGCACTATATAGGGAATAGGGTACCATTTGGGTTGGACATCATGATTCATAAAAAGCTGATGAATACATTTGCAAAAGTATGATTTTAAAAGACAGAGGGAAAACCGAATGTCATGCTCATTATAGCTCTACCATGTGTAGACACCAGCTATATGAAATGTGCACAGTAATGTGTGYRTGMCTCTGAAAGATTTGATGTAGTCATATATATTATTTACACCCATCCTCCTTCCCTTCCTCTCTCTCCTTGGGAGAATCTCAATAGCATACTCCTCATGTCCTCTCACCTCTCTCCTCACCTCCTTCTCAAAACCCATTGGAGAAGGTCAGAGGGGAGGGTTTCTGTGCAGAACGATCATTATTTGGCTAATAATGACGGCCTCAAGGACAATAATGGGCCGGTGTTAGAAACGCCAGGTTGAATTTCTAGCCCCCGGCTTTCCCTGACTACTGATATCGGTGTATTAGAACTAAACGGCTAATGTTATAAATACTGATGAAGGTTTAATAATCATACTTACTGTATCTGGATATGTAATTATATAGAATGCATACCACAGGTGGCTGGTGATATCAAACACATAGTTTGAWATCAATCCATTCACTCCATTACAGTCATTATGAATTGTCCTCCCYTCACCAGCCTCCTGTGATGCATACTGTATATATTTAATGCATATAATGAGGATGCTCCCTTAAGAATCGGCAAGGCTTATAATCTCCCGGTGGWGCGGTGCTCGGAACTCGGTTTCCATGGCAACGCTCCTTGGATTCCGTTTAAGGGCTGTGTGCAGTCAAACCCATATTGACTGAGATTGCATCTCAAATTACACCTATTCCCTTTACAGTACACTACTCTGGTCAAAAGTGGGCACTACACCCGAGTATGCCAAAAGTAGGAACACATCCTAATATTGAGTTGATCCCTTTTGCCCTCAGAACAGCCTCAATTCATCGGACATGAACTCTACAAGGTGTCGTAAGCGTTCCACAGGGATGCTGGCCATGTTGACTCCAATGCTTCCACAGTTGTGTCAGTTGGCTAGATGTCCTTTGAGTGGTGGACCATTCTTGATACACACGGGAAACTTCGAGCATGAAAAACCATCAACGTTGCAGTTCTTGACACAAACGGTGCGCCCGGCACCTACTATAATACCCGTTCTAAGGCACTTGCCATTCACCCTCTGAAATGCACACACACAATCCATGTCTCAATTTCTCAAGACTTTAAAATCCTTATTTAACCTGTCTCCTCCCTTCATCTACACTGATTGAAGTGGATTTAAAAGTGACATCAATAAGGGAGGCTTTCACCTGATCAGTCTGTCATGGAAAGAGCAGGATCCTAATGTTTGTACACTTAGTGTATAAGAATAGGGTGCCATCTGGAACTCATACGAGACTGTGTCTCAAATGACACTGTGGCAACTTTATATGTACGTTTGGGAATAGGGTTTAATTTGATATCTGGAGTTTGAGAATAGATCAACTAAATCTCATCAATAGATTCTAAACCAATTTTAGTATACTGGATGGTAGAGAGGTAGCTAACGGGTCAATGGTTGTTTCTTTCCATTTTTGTAATCATTCCAGTCATAGAGGAGACAGAGGTTGCATCCCATATAACACACTCTAACATATATAGTGCACTTCTTTTGACCGAGTCCTATGGGAATCGGTGACATTGGAAGGCAACCAGAGAGTGCTGTATTTGAATGTGATAGTAGAGGATAAAATGAATATCAGACACGTCCTTGGTTTAACCTCTAAACATTATTTTACAAGCACCTGCAGTCAGAGCATGAATAAATAATATAACTCTATTTCACACTACATCACCCTAAATTATACTAACACCATCACAATCAAGACCCGACACTGTACAACACATCATTTATTACCACCTTCACCTCAAGACACTACACTGTTACACATCAATTATATTACTACTTCACCCAAGACCTACACTGTTACACATCAATTATATACCACCTTCACCACAAAACCCTACACTGTTACACATAATTATATTACCCTTCACCACAAGACTACAATGTTACATCATCAATTATATTACCACTTCACCACAAGACACTACACTGTTACAACCATCAATTATATTCTACCTTCACCACAAACACTACACTGTTACAGCCATCAATTATATTACCACCTTCACCATCAAGACCACTACCTGTTACACCATCAATTATATTCACCTTCACCATCAAGACACTACACTGTTACACATCAAATTATATTACCACCCACACGCATCAAAACCCTACACTGTACACAATCAATTATATTACCCACCATTCCACCACCAAAGACCTACAACTGTTACAACCATCAATTATATTACACTCACCACAAGACCCTACACTGTTACCACATCAATTATATTAACCATCACCATCAAGACACTACACTGTTACAACCATCAATAATATTACACCACCACCATAAGACCCTACACTGTACAACATCAATTATATTACTACTTCACCATCAAGACCTACACTGTTACACCACAATTCACACCATCAAGACACTACACTGTTACACCATCGAATTATATTACTACCATCACCATCAAGACCTACACTGTTACACCATCAATTATATTACACCTTCACCACTCAAGACACACTACACTGTTACACCATCACCATCAAGACACTACACTGTACACAAACCATCACCATCAAGACCACTACACTGTTACAACACATATTATATTACCACCTCACCATCAAGACACTACACTGTTACACCATCATTAATTACTACCTCACCATCAAGACCTACACTGTACACCATCAATTATATTACCACATCACCACCAAGACCCTACACTGTTTACACACATCAATTAATATTACCACCATCACCATCAAGACACTACAACTGTTACACCATCACCACTCACCGACACTACACTGTTACAACCATCAATTATATTACTACCACAATCACCATCACCATCAAGACACTACACTGTTACACCATCAATTATATTCCTACCTTCACCCATCAAGACACTACACTGTTACAAACACTATCAATTATATTACCACTCACCATCAAGACACTACACTGTTACACCATCAATTATATTACCACCTTCACCATCAAGAACTACACTGTTACACCACATCAATTATATTACCACCATCACCATCAAGACCACTACACTGTTACACCATCAATTATATTACCACCTTCACCATCAAGACACTACACTTGTTACACCATCAATTATATTACCACCTCACCATCAAGACACTCACACTGTTACACCATCAATTATATTACCACCTTCACCATCAAGACACTACATGTTACACCATCAATTATATTACCACCTTCACCATCAAAACACTCCATTTTACACAACCTCAATTATATTACCACCTTCACCATCAAGACACTACACTGTTACACCAATCAATTATATTCCCACATCACATCAGACACTAACACTGTTACCATCAATTAATCTTACATCCAATGCACCATCAAGACACTACACTGTTACAAACATCAATTATATTTCACCAAGCCTATCACCAATCAAGACACTACACTGTTACACCATCAATTATATTACTACCATCACCTCACCATCAAGACCACTACACTGTTTCACCATCAATTATATTACCACCATTCACCTTACCATCAAGACACTACATGTTACACCATCAATTATATTACCATCACCATAAGACACTACATGTTACACCATCAATTATATTACCACCTTCACCTAACATCAAGAACTCCATTGTTACACCATATCAATTTATATTACCACCTTCACCATCAAGACACTACACTGTTACACCATCAATTATATTACCACCATCACCATCAAGACCACTACACTGTTACACATCCAATTATATTACCCCTCACCATCACCCTAAGACCCTACAACTGTTACATCATCAATTATATTACCACCATCACCATCAAGACACTACACTGTTACACCATCAATTATATTACCACCATCACCATCAAGACACTACACTGTTACACCATCAATTATTATTACCACCATCACCATCAAGGACACCTACAACTGTTACACCATCAATTAATACTGTGTCTGAATTAGGTATATAGGTTGAAATAGGTATAACGCCGTGAGCCATTTGCTGATTTGACAGCTCCAATGCAGTTACACTTCCGACCACCCCCTTAATATTTTTTTTTTTAGCTTGCAATGCAGTTTTGTGTTATTGCAGGTTAAGGCAGAACTGATTGAATTCCAGCCCTTAGTCTTTGGATCATCGCTTGTCAGCAACATACAACCCAGTATAGCATTAACCCAATGAGTCCCACCTCAACGCCGGCGCAATTTGGACTTCTAACCCTTTTTAAACATTGTGTTTGCGCTCCAGACTTCTGGGTTGTACCATTGGATTAGTCTATTTTTCTCGCATCCGTTGGTACCAAGTCTGTGTGATTAACGGCGGATGAGCTACAGTGGTGTTTGTGAGACAAGGGCGGATTCATGAAGGTCCTAAACAAAAATGTCTGTAGAGTGTGAATGGGTTGTGCTACAACCGATTAAAAGCTATCTATGAAAAGCTCACAAACACGCATATTTTGCTTTATGATGCTCACAAGCTACACAAGAGTAGTTAGAACGTAAGGGTTCTTTTACATAGAACTTCATAGGAAATTCAAGAACATAGTGTCTATAGATGATTGTGGACTACAAGGATGATTGTGGACTACAGGAAAAAGAGGACGAGCACACCCCATTCTCATCGACGGGCTTCAGAAGAGCAGGTTGAGAGCTTCAAGTTCCTTGGTGTCCACATCACTAACAAACTAACATGGTCCAAGCACACCAAGACAGTCGTGAAGAGGGCACGACAAAAACCTATTCACCCTCAGGAGCCTGAAAAGATTTGGCATCGGTTCTCTAGATCCTCAAAAGGTTCTACAGCTGCACCATCAAGAGCATCTGGACTGGTTGCATCACTGCCTGGTATGGCAACTGCTCGGCCTCCGACCGCAAGGCACTACAGAGGGTAGGGCAAACGGCCCAGGACATCACTGGGGCCAAGCTTCCTGCATCCAGACCTCTATACCAGGCGGTGTCAGAGGAAGTCCCTAAAAATTGTCAAAGACCCCAGCCACCCTGCTACCGCACAGCAAGCGGTACCAGAGCGCCAAGTCTAGGTCCAAGAGGCTTCTAAACAGCGTCTACCCCCAAGCCATAAGACTCCTGAACATCTAGTCAAATGGTGCCCAGACTATTTTGCAGTGCCACCCCACCCCTTTACACCACTGCTGCTCTCTGTTTGTGATCTATGCATAATCACTTTAATAACTCTACCTACATGTACATACTACCTCAAATAACCTGTGCCCCCGCACATTGACTCTGTATCAGTACCCCCCTGTATATAGTCTCACAATTGTTATTTCACTGCTGCTCTTTAATTACTTGTTACTTTTATCTCTTATTCTTATCTGTATTTTATGAAACTGCATTGTTGGTTAGGGGCTCGTAAGTAAGCATTTCACTGTAAGGTCTACACCTGTTGTATTCGGCGCATGTGACTAATACAATTTGGTTTGATTTGATTATAACACTGTAATAAGCTCACATAGTTGCTGTCACAAACCCCATAATCCACACAGTTGTCACTGACTAGTTGGATATTCATTTCCCACTGAGCAAATCATTTTTGTACTTACAGTACACGTAATCATATAAATACATTTTTATCAGTTTTCTGCTGTGGAGGACCTTTTTTAAATTGCAATTTGTCAAAAAACGTATGAATGCACTGTTATTGTCAAATGGTTTTGTGTTGTACGTTTGTAGCCCTGGTTGTCCTGAAAAGAAAACGTTTAAAACACTTCATTGTGAGGCTAAATATAAGGGCTGGACATGCAGATAATGAAGATTTATGCTGGTGTTTGGGACTGGATAGGGTTAACAATCCTCTTCTTCCGCTTCTGTTGAAGTTATTCTACATTACAGAGTTACACCGTTGGGGTGAGAATATCTACAAAAGGCACCCATCTGTGTGTGACGTGCGTCTGCGCCGATGGAGACTAGGGTTGTGTCACAAATGGCACACACTATTCCCGATTTAGTGCACTACTTTGACCAGGGCTCATGGCACTATGTAGGGAATAGGGTGCAATTTGAGACACACATTGCCCAACAGGAAGCATCAAATGCTTCAGGCTGAGCCTCTATGAGACCAGCTCAGACATCACAGCGAGGAGAGAGAAGCGGGAAGAGGAGAGAGAGAGAGAGAGAGCAAGGAGAGAAAGGAGAGAGAGAGAGAGAGAGAGAGAGAAGAGAGAGAAGAGAGAGAGAGAGAGAGAGAGAGAGAGAGAGA
Source organism: Salvelinus sp. IW2-2015 (assembly GCF_002910315.2). NCBI lineage: Eukaryota > Metazoa > Chordata > Actinopteri > Salmoniformes > Salmonidae > Salvelinus > Salvelinus sp. IW2-2015. The sequence continues at coordinate 2,152 of NW_019947134.1, read as the reverse complement.
GAGAGGAGAGAGAGAGAGAGAGAGAGGAGAGAGAGAAGAGAGAGAGAGAGAGAGAGAGAGAGAGAGAGAGAGAGAGAGAGAGAGAGAGAGAGAGAGAGAGAGGAGAGAGGAGAGAGAGAGAGAGGAGAGAGAGGAGAGAGAGCCGAGAGAGAGAGAGGAGAGAAGAGAGAGAGAGAGAATTGAATGATTGATCTCTGATGACACCATAGATCCAACAGCCAAATTATAAATAGCTCTCCTCCCAGCAGCCAGCCAGGCCCCCTTCACTGTAAAACAAAGACAAGTCTGCATCCCAAACGACACCCTATTCCTTATAAGGAATATATAGCTCTATTGGCTATGGTCAAAATAAGTGCACAATATAGGGTGCTGTTTGGGGTGTAGACAATAAGATGACATTGATAAATTGAGACCAAGGAGGCTATAAGGGTCTATCTGACATTTTTGACAAATTGTAGTTATTGACATAGCGTTGTTCTGTTCAATGTTCCCTACCTATATAGTAGTATCAAATTACTTCAATTAATGTTGTTAAGTTCAAAATAAAACAATATAGACATTTCTGACACCATTCAAACTAATGAGGGTTTGAAACTTTAAAGCCAGTTATCTCAGAATCATCTTTTTGCAGATAGAACCTTACAGTCCCAAATTCCTGAAATGCTCTTTGTATAGACTAATTAAAGACTGGTCTGTCTATTGAAGCCTTTCAGCTCTCCACAATAACACGATTGTTCTGGAGAATGAGCAAACAGCTAAGATTAGCTAGCTAGCTGCCTCTGGACTACACAGAAGAATAGCCCATGGTGGGTGTTCTCTATTGGTTAGCTTCTCAAATGGCACCATATTTACAATATAGTGCACTACTTTTGACCAGGGCCCATAGGCCACGGACACGCACCTTGATCCGCTGGGTAGAACCAATTAAATGACTTCCTTTTTTTGACACACCTAGTCTGAACAGGACTTGTGAGTAATTTCMATCTGACTCTGAGCTTCAAAAGGGGCATTGAAAATGTTCTCTACTGATTAGTGTTAAAGTATTCTCAGCCTTGGGATGTCAGGGCTAGCGTGAAAATGAGCACTCTCTGGTGATCCCCCAGGAGAGGGTTAGGAAAGGTTAGGGTTGATTACTTGGTGGGTTTCATTTGAGCCCAGGGCCACAGGGGACAATRAAGTTACAGATTGCATCTTTATGTGGGAAGGTTCATACAATAGAATGACATAGAACTCWAGTGATTTATAGGATCTCTGTGGGCCATACAGTACATTACTCTGTCATTCAATTTGAGACRTGAAATTTCTTCTGGCAATAGATACTGTATATAGAGGCTACAGCATATAGGATTATATCACTGAATGAATGTATCAGATTATTAAACAACAAAAAAACACTTTGAACAATGTGTTGGAAATAAAGGAGACGGTTGTTTTGTACAATTTCTCACTAAATATATTTACATGACATACAATTCGCCATCAGTGCAATACATAGGAATGTTGCATATTTACCCAATGTTAGACTCTTTCCTTAATGAAGAAAAATAAATCAAATGGCAGAAGCTGAATTCAACTCATGTGTAAAGTAACATTTTGCGACTCTCAAATCTTGTAAATAGCTTCACACAAACTCCAAAAAATAGTTMTAGAACCGCCCCATCAACAATCAGATATTTAGCATTGTAAAAGTAAATAGTTCACATGTACATATATATTTTTCATACATGTAATGGATTGCTTTTGTACAAACATTTTGATATAACTTTGGCAGTTTCTCAGGAACAAAGTTATCTTAATAAATATGAAAACAATATCAAACCGTCAGCAGGCTTGCCTTCCAGAGCTCGTGTTCACAGTGGTCGTAAAGAAAGGCTGGAAGCCGATGGCCGAACGGAAAGATTACAGGCAAAAAGAAAAAGAGAAAATAGGATCCACCCTTTCTGTGTAGACTGACAGCACTGGAGGCTTTTCGTGTTGTCATGGTTATAAATTACAAACACCTATGAAGGTTTACATAGCAGTCATCGCCGTTAAAAAATGGTCTCTTTTCAGGTTTCGGCTTAAATACAAAGAGTTTTAGGGCCAGGGTACATGGACCCCGACCCTGTGGTCACTGTGAGATGATGGAAGAGACATGGTTGTAAACGGGACA
>NW_019947133.1:66215-69006 GCF_002910315.2 Salvelinus sp. IW2-2015 | reverse complement strand
AACCATGAATGCTCCAGAAACAATTCTTCATATCCGTATTTAGATGCTCCAGAAACTATTCTTCATATCCGTATTTAGATGCTCCAGAAACTATTCTTCATATCCGTATTTAGATGCTCCAGAAACTATTCTTCATATCCATATTTAGATGCTCCAGAAACTATTCCTCATATCCATATAGATGCTCCAGAAACTATTCCTCATATCCATATTTAGATGCTCCAGAAACTATTCTTCATATCCATATTTAGATGCTCCAGAAACAATTTCCTCATATCCGCTATTTCTGCTTTGAGGTTTTGACAGGAAAGGATGGAAGGATAAAGAGCAATCTCTCCAAACTAAAATGCCAAATATCTCTATATCACCTTGAAATGCATTAAATTGGAGGAAACAATTAGGATGTATTCTGGTTTAAGGAGCAACACACCTAGTCAGATGTACAACTGAATGAGATTCAACTGACATGTGCCTTCCACATTTAACCCTCTGAATCACAGAGGTGCGGGGGCTGCCTTAATCGACATCTGCATCTTCGGCGCCCGGGGAACACTGGGTTAACTGCCTTGTTCAGGGGAACACTGGTTAACTGCCTTGTTCAGGGAACACTGGGTTAACTGCCTTCAGGGAACAGTGGTTAACTGCCTTGTTCAGGGGAACAGTGGTTAACTGCCTTGTTCAGGGGAACAGTGGGTAACTGCCTTGTTCAGGGAACAGTGGGTTAACTGCCTTGTTCAGGGAACAGTGGGTTAACTGCCTTGTTCAGGGGAACAGTGGTTAACTCCTTGTCAGGGAAACAGTGGGTTAACTGCCTTGTTCAGGGGAACAGTGGGTTAACTGCCTTGTTCAGGGAACAGTGGGTAACTGCCTTGTTCAGGGAACAGTGGGTTAACTGCCTTGTTCAGGGAACAGTGGGTTAACTGCCTTGTTCAGGGAACATGGGTTAACCCTTGTCAGGGAACAGTGGGTTAACTGCCTTATCAGGGGAACAGTGGGTTAACTCGTGCCAGGAACAGTGGGTTAACTGCCTTGCTTCAGGGAACAGTGGGTTAACTGCCGTGCTCAGGGGAACAGTGGGTTAACTGCCTTGCTCAGGGAACAGTGGTTAACTGCCGTGCTCAGGGAAACAGTGGGTTAACTGCCTTATTCAAGGGAACAGTGGGTTAACTGCCTTGTTCAGGGAACAGTGGGTTAACTGCCGTGATCAGGGGAACAGTGGGTTAACTGCCTTATTCAGGGGAACAGTGGGTTAACTGCCTTGTTCAGGAACAGTGGTTAACTGCCTGCTCAGGGGAACAGTGGGTTAACTGCCTTGCTCAGGGGAACAGTGGGGTTAACTGCCTTGTTCAGGGGAACAGTGGGTTAACTGCCTTATTCAGGGAACAGTGGTTAACTCCCTTTCAGGGGAACAGTGGTAACTGCCTTATTCAGTGGAACAGTGGTTGGTTCCTTCAGGGATGTGTGTTGTTGCCCACCTTGATTACATAGGACGTTGGTGATATCTGTTTCTATAGTTACAACACGCTGCTGAAGGCAGAGAGGGAGCTGGAAACATGACTTCTCCATAAGCACATATCTAGGATGCGATATGTTACAACCCTCATATAAAATGAACGTGGACAGCGACAAATTAATGGAGATGAATGTTGACAGCGACAAGAAATTGAATATCCCTTTGAGCATGGTGAAGTTATTCATTTCACTGGGGATGGTGTATCAATCACTGTGGATTGTGTATCACCCAGTCACTACAAAGATACAGGCATCCTTCCTAACTTAGTTGCCAGAGAGGAARGAAACCGCTCAGGAATTTCACCATGAGGCTAATGGTGACTTTAAAACAGTTAGAGTTTAATAGCTGTGATCGGAGTCAACTGAGGATGGATCAACAACATGGTAGTTACTCCACAATACCAACCAGAGTGAAAAGAATGAAAAKAATGAAGCTTGTACACATTTTGTCTTGAATACAAAGGGTTATGTTTGGGGCAAATCCAATACAACACATTACTGAGTATCATCATATTTTGCAGCATAGTGGTGGCTGCATCGTTATTGGTAGGCGTGTAATCGTTAAGGACTGGGTAGTTTTTCAGGATAAAATGCACAGACAAATCCTAGAGGAAAACCTGGTTCAGACTTCTACCAGACACTGGGAGATAAAGTCACCATTCAGCAAGACATAAACCTAAAACACAAATACTAAATAATACACAAGGCCAAATCTACACTGGAGTTTCTTACTGGATCAAGACGACAGTGAACGTGCCGAACTACAGTTTTGACTTAAATCTTTTAAATCTGCTTGAAAATATATSACAAAGACCTGAAATTTGGTATTTTGGGGTATTTTATTAGGATCCCCGTTAGCTGTTGCAAAAGCAGCAGCTACTCTTCCTGGGGGTCCACACAAAACATGAAACATAATACAGAACATGAATAGACAAGAACAGCTCAAGGACAGAACTACATACATTTATAAAGGCACACATATCCTACATATCATCACATACACACAAACTATCTTAGGTAAGAAAAACTCAGCTGCTGGGGCGCGCGATAAGACTGTTGGAGTGTCCTTCCTATTAGCATGCTGAAAGTCTGGGTCAATTGTTTACTGTAAAATAGCATTGTATGGGTCAAACACAATTTTTTCCAGAAGTTTCCTAAGGGTTGGTAACAGGCTGATTGGTTGGCTATTTGAGCTATTAAAAGGGCGTTTACTTTTCTTGGGAAGGGAATTACTAAAATAAAATAAATAAATATACATAAAACCATATTGATGAGTAAA
>NW_019947133.1:61093-63103 GCF_002910315.2 Salvelinus sp. IW2-2015 | reverse complement strand
CTTTTACTTTCTTGGGAAGCGGAATTACTAAAATAAAAAATAAATTAATAAAAAAATAAATAAAAATACATAACAAAACATATTGATGAGTAAAACATGTTTCCAGAAAACATTCTTGACTTTTTATGACTTTTTTATTCATACACCTTGACTTTTCCATAATGTGTTGTGTTACAGCCTGAATTCAAAATGGATTCAATGTATTTTGTTTCTCACTCATCTATACACATTACCGCATAATGACAAAGTGAAAGCATGTCTTGGGAAAATGTTTGCAAATGTATTGAAAATGAAATACAGAAATATCTAATTTACATAAGATTTCACACCACTGAGTCAATACATGTTAGAATCACCATTGACAGCGATTACAGCTGTGAGTCTTTCTGGGTAAGTCTCTAAGAGCTTTACACACCTGAATTGTGCAAAACTTGCCCATTATTCTTTTCAAAAGTCTTCAACCTCTGTCAAATTGGTTGTTGATCATTGCTAGACAACCATTTGGCGTTACCATAGATGTTAAATTGTCATGGTCAAAACACATCAAATCAAATCAAATGTATTTATATAGCCCTTCTTACATCAGCTGATATCTCAAAGTGCTGTACAGAAACCCAGCCTAAAACCCCAAACAGCAAGCAATGCAGGTGTAGAAGCACGGTGGCTAGAAAAACTCTCTAGAAAGCCAAAACCCAGGAAGAAACCTAGAGAGGAGCCAGGCTCTCAGAGGTGGCCAGTCCTCTCCTGCTGGCCGGGGGAGATTATAACAGAACATGAAATAATAATAAAGAGATTCTATGTTTTTTGACACCACACTCCTCAAAGCAAGTTCTGCAGGCTCTAGTTTTGTCTAATCTTGATTATTGTCCAGTCATGTGGTCCAGTGCGGCAAGGAAAGACCTAGTTAAGCTGCAGCTGGCCCAGAACAGAGCAGCACGTCTTGCTCTTCATTGTAATCAGAGGCTGATATAAATACTATTCATGACAGTCTCTCTTGGCTAAGAGTGAGGAGAGACTGACTGAATCACTTCCTCTCTTTATAAGAAACAATGTGTTGGAAATACCAAATGTTTTACATAGTCAACTACACACAGCTCTGACACACACACTTACCCCACCAGACATGCCACCAGGGTCTTTTCATAGTGAACTTACACACAGCTCTGACACACACACTTACCCCACCAGACATGCCACCAGGGTCTTTTCATAGTCAACTTACACACAGCTCTGACACACACACTTACCCCACCAGACATGCCACCAGGGATCTTTTCATAGTCAACTTACACACAGCTCTGACACACACACTTCCCCCACCAGACATGCCACCAGGGGCTTTTCATAGTGAACTTACACACAGCTCTGACACACACACTTACCCCACCAGACATGCCACCAGGGGTATTTTCACAGCCCCCAAATCCAGAACAAATTCAAGAAAGCGTACAGTACTATACAGAGCCATTATTGCATGGATCTCCCTACCATCTCATGTTGCTCAAATAAACAGTAAACCTGGTTAATAAAAAAAACAGATAAAGCAACACCTCACGGCACAACGCCTCTCCCCTATTTGACCTTATTGAGCATACTACTTTCCGTATGAAATACTATAGTTTATTTACCTTTTAGAGTACCTGAGGATTAAATAGAAACATCACTTGACTGGTTTGGATGACATTTAGCTGTAGCTTTTTGGACTCCTTTGTCTGCATGTTGAACGAGTGGATTACTGAAATCAATGGCGCCAACTAAACAGACTTTTTGGCATATAAAGAAGGATTTTATCTAACARAACGACCATKCGTGTTGTAGCTGGGACCCTTTGGATTGCAAACAGAGGAAGATCTTCAAAAGTAAGTGATTTATTTAATCGCTATTTGTGATTTTATRAAGCCTGTGCTKGTTGAAAAATATGTTGATGTGGGGCGCCGTCCTCACAGAATCGCATGGTATGCTTTCACCATAAAGCCTATTGTAAATTGGACAGCGCTGTTAGATTAAAAA
>NW_019947133.1:53509-58997 GCF_002910315.2 Salvelinus sp. IW2-2015 | reverse complement strand
GCTCAGAGACAGGATTTTATCAAGCACAGACTTTGGGAAGGTACCAAAAAAGTCCGTCATTGAAGGTCCACAAGAACAAGTGACCCTCCATATTCTCAAAATGAAGAAGTTTGGAACCACCAAGACTATTCCTAGAGCTGGCCACTGGCCAAAATGAGCAATCAGGGAGGAAAAGGCCTTGGTCAGGGAGGTGACCAAGAACCGTTGGTCACTTCTGACAAGAGCTCCAGAGTCCTCTGTGGAGATGGACGAACCTTCTAGAAGGACAACCATCTCTGCAGCACTCCACAATCAGGCCTTAATGGTAGAGTGGACAGACGGAAGCCGCTCCTCATTTAAAGGCACATGACAGCCCGCTTGGAGTTTGCCAAAAGGCAGCTAAAGGACTCTCAGACAATGAGAAAAGATTATCTGGTCTGATAAACCAAGATTGAATTATCTGGCCTGAATGCCAAGCATCATGTCTGGAAGGAAACCTTGCAACCATCCCATGGTGAAGCATGGTGTGGCAACATCATGCTGTGGGATGTTTTTCAGCGGCAGGGACTGGGAGACTAGTCAGGATCGAGGCAGACGATGAACGGAGCAAAACACGAGAGAATCCTTGATGAAAACCTTCTCCGTGCGCCTCTGGACCTCAGAATGGTTGAAGGGTCACCTTCCAACAGGACAATGACCCTGAGCACACAGCCAAGACAACACAGGACTGCTTTGGGACAAGTCTCTTGAATATCCTTCAGTGTCCCAGCCAGAACCTGGACTTGACCCGCTCGAATATCTCTGGAGAAAACTGAAAACAGCTGTGAAGTGAACGCTTTTCATCCAACCTGACAGAGCTTAGAGGATCTGCAGAGAAGAATGGGATTGACTCCCCAAATGTTTATTCAACCTTTATTTAACTAGTTAAGTCAGTTAAAGAACAAACTCTTATTTTCAATGAGCGGCCTAGGAACAGTGGGTTAACTGGTCTAGGAACAGCGGGTTAACTGCCTTGTTCAGGTGCAGAATGACATATTTTTACCTTGACAGCTCAGGGACTCGATCTATGCAATTTTCAGTTACTGGCCCAACTGCACTCGTAACCACTAGGCTACCTGCCGCCTACTAGCGCTCTTATCTAACCACTAGGCTACTCCCCTCTACGCTCTACACTAGGTACCTGCGCCTCTACACTTCAACACTAAGCTACCTGCCACCTCTACACCATAACCACTAGAAACTACCGCCGCCTCTACACTCTAACCACTTAGACTACCTCCATCTCCCTAACCACTAGACTACTGGGCCTCTACACTCTAACCACTAGACTACCTGCCGCCTCTACACTCTAACCACTAGACTACCTCCACCTCTACACTCTAACCACTAGACTACTGCCGCCTCTACACTCTAACCACAAGCTACTGCCACCTCTACACTCTTAACCACTAGACTACCTGCGCCTCTACACTCTAACCACTAGACTACCTGCCGCTCTACACTCTAACCACTAGACTACTGCCGCCTCTACACTCTAACCACTAGACTACCTGCCGCCTCTACACTCTAACCACTAGACTACCTGCCGCCCCTTACACTCTAACCACTAGACTACCTGCCGCCTCTACACTCTAACCACAAGGCTACCTGCCACCTCTACACTCTAACCACTAGGCTACCTGCCACCTCTACACTCTAACCACTAGACTACCTGCCGCCTCTACACTCTAACCACTAAGCTACCTGCCGCCTCTACACTCTAACCACTAGGCTACCTGCCACCCCAGGTGTACAAGTGTGTCAAGCTGGTAGTGCAATATCCAAGAAGACTCAAGGCTGCAATCGTTGCCAAAGGTGCAGCAAGAAAGTACTGAGCCTGAATTCTTATGGAAATATAATAGTAACGTAACGAAATGTTGAAAAAGTCAAGAGGTTTGAATACTTTTCGAATGCACTGAATATCCGTTGCTTAGCTGGACTGGAATGTTCGTATCCTGTATAGGTGACTTCCGTCCTATGTGGTTGTCTTGCTATCTTACGATGAATGCTCCTACTGTACAATATGTTTCTCTGGATAAGACCACCAGCTGAGTGACTAAAATATCACATGTGTAAAAACAAAAATTATTTATTTATTTAACCTTTTATTTTTATACAGGTTTTTCTCATTGAGATATCATCCAATAGCAGCAAGGGGGAACAAAGTTTCAGACAAAACAACTTACATACACTAACACAACATTCAACAAAACTTTGGACATACATAAAGTACAACAATTACATATTATGTTAAAAACACAAACATCTCGACTATAAACAGCTGGCCTAAAAACAATTACACTCTTCTAAGATAAAAACAATTATAAATATTTTTATTTTTTATTTAACCTTTATTTTTTTACAGGTTTTTCTCATTGAGATAACATCGCTTTTCCAAGAGAGACCAGGTCCAATAGCAGCAAGGGGGGAACAACGTTTCAGACAAAACAACTGACATAAACTAACACAACATTAAACAAAAGTATAGACACACATACAGTACAACAATTACATATTACATTTAAAAAACACGAAAGTCTTGACTAAAAAACAGCTGTTCTACAGACAATTACACTCTTCTATGATATTTACATCGATCAAGTGTTTAAACTCCACCGAATGAAATTAGATCAAATGTTTTTAAACGTTCAGGAGAGAATTCCAGGACGACGGAGCTGAGTAACTAAAACTATTTCTACCAGGACCTGTTCTAATTCTTGGTTCTGTTACAAGCAAATCAGAATGGGACCGTAAGTTGATATTTATTTACCGACCTGATTAAAAAAAACAGAGATAAAATGTAATGTTACCCGATATGTCCTTATAAATCAGTGTATACCAGTGTTTAAGCCTACGCAAGGTCAATGACGAGCAGCCACCAGCGCTGTAGAGATCACAATGATGTGTTAGACGTTTCTGATTTGTAATGAACCTGAGGGCTGCATGATACACTGAATCAAGTGCTCTCAGGGTAGTGGTTGAGGCCTGCGTATATATAACATCCCTACAATCTAAAACCGCCAGTGATGTACATCGTACCGGCTCCTTCCTGGCCTCCAGAGAAAAACAAGCCTTATGCCGGTAATAAAAACCTATTCTCAGCTTGAGCTTCAAGTTCTCTACATGAACAGTGAAGCTCAGCTTGTCATCAACCCACACACCCAAATATAGGTACACTTTAACTTGCTCTATAGTATGTCCAGCCAATGTAGCAATGACATGATTAGTAACACGCCTGGCATTTGATTTGATAATACCATGCATTTTGTTTTACCTGAATTTAGAACCAGCTTTAAATCATACAGATTCTGTTGTATGATGTTAAATGCTCTTTGGGTATTTTCAAAAGCTAAAGATAAACTACTACCACTTGAATAAAGAACAGTAATCATCTGCATAAAAATGAACATCCGCTGTTTCAATATACAAAAGGAACAACATTGGGCCCAAAATAGAACCTTGCGGAACACCCATCCGCCATTACACATTGTGTACGATTTGACAGGTAAGTTATAAACCAATCTAGAGCATGACCTGTAATTCCACAACATTTTAACCTTTGCACTAATACAGCATGGTCCACGGGTGTCAAATGCCTTTCGACAAATCAATGAAGACAGACAAACACAATGTAACTTCTTGTCAAGAGCACAGTGGACGTCATTTAACTTCTCTGGGATATGTGGGACGGTAGCGTCCCACTTGGCCAAAAGCCATACAAAATGTAGCTCGCCAAATTCAAATATATTACTATAAAAATCAATCTTTCATGGAATCACACATGAAAGACACCAAATTAAAGCTAAACATGTTGTGAATCCAGCCAACATGTCCGATTTCAAAAAGGATTTACTCCCAGGAATCCTAGTTCCACAATAAATCGTTGTTTTGTTCGATAATGTCCATTACTTATGTCTAAGTAGTTACTTTTGCTAGCACGTTTAGTGCACATGTCCAAACGCTCGCGCAGATGCAGGCGAACTCGGACGAAAACTTCAAAAAGTTATAGAACAGGTCGAATAAACTGGTAAAACTAAGTAGAGAATCAATCTTCAGGATGTTGTTATCATAACTATCCAATAACGTTCCAACCGAAGAATTCCTTTTTTCTCTCTAGAAGTAATGGAAAGCAAGACGATATCGTTTGGAATGCGCGTGACCAGGAACTGGCTATCTGCCAGACCAATGACTGAAACACCTCCCATCCGGCCAAGCGTTACACTAGAGGCTTCATTCCACGTTCTACAGACTGTTGACATCTAGTGGAATGCGTAGGAAGTGCAAACATATCCATATCTTACAGGGAATTGAATAGGCGATGAGTTGAACATTCTCACTTCCTGTTTGGATTTTTTCTCAGGTTTTTGCCTGCCATATGAGTTCTGTTATACTCACAGACATCATTCAAACAGTTTTAGAAACTTCAGAGTGTTTTATATCCAATAGTAATAATAATATGCATATATTAGTATCTGGGACAGAGTAGGAGGCAGTTCACTATGGGCACGCAATTCATCAAAAAATGAAAATGCTGCCCCCTATCACAAAGAAGTTATAACCTTCAATGTTGCTGAATCAGTGCTGTGGCCAGACCTAAAACCTGATTGCATTCCATTTTAAGATGTTGTGTTATTGGAGGTAGACCTTCAGCTGCCTACTAAAGACTCCAGTACCTTAGACAAGTACAGACAATTTTGATATGGGTCGATAGTTGTCAAGTAGCGAAGGATGTCCACCTTTCAGACGAGGCAGATTTCCATAACTTGGGGATTTCCTGAACATCAAGTGTGAAGTTTAAAATACATGTTAATGGGGGGAGAAAAGATGTGTGCTGCTAGGTGTAGGAAGCAGGGGGCTCTAGTTCATCAGGGCCAAATCAGTATGTTTTACATACAGATCTCATATCTAAAAAATATACTCATACAGTCGTCACAAATGTATCATTTGTAGAGTTCTTTGTAAAAAAATATTTTTTAGTTATTTGTTACATTTGACTGTGTAAAACCTAGCAGTACTACTTATTTCTCTGAGAGTGAGGTTGGACGTATAGTATTTTGTAGTATTTTGTAGTATTTTGAAGAAAAACCATCAAGAGATATATTTGAAATAAATACACGTCTGTCATTGAACAACCCCAATTCCATGATTAGATAGCTACAAAAACAACAATATTTTTCATCATTTATTTACAATACAACAATAAAAACAAATTTTCTTACATTTCTGAAAATGGAGGCATAGTGTTTTGGAATAAAACTCTTCATATGTACAGTACACGCATTATCCAATTAAGTCCAACGTGTATCTAACTAAGTTCTACTGCTCAAACTAAAGATATAGTCAGAGTTAGTTTGAAATATGAAAGTTAGAGTCAGAGTGATTAGAATACGAAAGATAAGGTCAGAGTCAGTTAGAAATAGAACGATAGAGAGTCAGAGTTAGTTTGAAATATGAAAGATAGAATCACAGT
>NW_019947133.1:43146-50197 GCF_002910315.2 Salvelinus sp. IW2-2015 | reverse complement strand
ATGATGATGGGGTGATGGTGGGATCGATGTGGGTGGTGATGGTGGTGGTAGTTGGTGGGTGGTGATGGTGATGTGTGGTGGTGGTGGTGGTGGTCGTGGTGGTGGTGAGGTGGGTGATGGAAGTGATGGTGGTGATGGTGGTGGTGGTGATGGTTAGGTGATGGTGCGGTGGTGATGGGTGGTGGTGGTGGTGGTGGTGGTGGTGGATGGTGGTTGGTGGTGGATGGTGTAGTGGTGATGGTGGTGGTGGTGGTGATGGTGGTGGTGGTGTGATGGTGCGCGGTGGTGATGGTGTGGTGGTGAGTGGTAGTGGTGATGGTGGTGGTGGTGGTGATGGTGGTGGTGGTGATGGTGGTGGTGGTGGTGATGGTGATGGTGTTGGTGGTGGTGATGGTGGTGGTGGTGGTGTGGTGGAGATGGTGGTGTGTGGTGATGGTGGAGATGGTGGTGGTGGTGGTGATGGTGGAGATGGTGGTGGTGGTGGTGATGATGGTGGTGATGAGAGGGGAATATGTCCCAGATTGGTTTCCTACTTCACAGAGAGGGGAATATGTCCCAGATAGGTTTCTACTTCACAGAGAGGGGAATATGTCAAGATAGGTTTCTACTTCACAGAGAGGGGAATATGTCCCAGATTGGTTCTACTTCACAGAGAGGGGAATATGTCCCAGATTGGTTCCTACTTCACAGAGAGGGGAATATGTCCCAGAATAGGTTCCTACTTCACAGAGAGAGGAATATGTCCAGATAGGTTCTACTTCACAGAGAGGGGAATATGTCCCAGATAGGTCCTACTTCACAGAGAGGGGAATATGTCCCAGATAGGTTCCTACTTCACAGAGAGGGAATATGTCCCATATTGGTTCCTACTTCACAGAGAGGGAATATGTCCCAGATTCGATTCTACTTCACAGAGAGGGGAATATGTCCCAGATTGGTTCTACTTCACAGAGAGGGGAATATTGTCCCAGATAGGTCCTACTTCACAGAGAAGAGGAATCATGTCCAAGATAGGTTCCTACTTCACAGAGAGGGAATATGTCCCGATAGATTCCTTCTTCTATCATTCTCAGTCATGGAGACTTCAGGCTCTCTTCCAAATGTCAACCTATTCCCTTTCTAGAGCACAACTTTTTACCAGAGTCCTTAGGGTCTGGTCAGAAGTAGTTCACTATGTGGGTTATATGGTAGGTTTGGGACACAAACTTAGAGTCATATTCAGCCTACCAGTTATTCCCCATTTCTCCCCTTTAGGCTCAATAATGCTACCCTGTGTTTGTGGATGTTCACCTGTGTGATATTCCACTGTGTGGTGTGTGTGTGTGTGTGTGTGTGTGGTGTGTGTTGTGGTGTGTGGTGGTGTGTTGTGTGTGTGTGTTGTGTGTGTGTGTGTGTGGTGTGTGTGTGTGGGTCGTGTGGTGGTGGTGTGTGATGCACGTGATGCGTTGGTGGTGGGGTATGTTTTGCAGCGGGCGGGATGACAATGGAGGGGCTTTTGTTATAGAGAGGGAACGAGCAGGCCATCTAACAGAGGAGCAGGTAATGCAGTAGCTTCCATACTGATGGAGCAGGATCGGGGGTTGGCAGGAACGGGGCGGGCAGGTGGGGGAAGCTACTGGCCAACAAAGACACCACACCACATTAACCATTTTTTTTCGGGTACTTTAATTTTTGTGATACCTCCTCTTCGCTCCGGATACACTGCGCTCGCTGATAGTCTCTCTCTTCACTCCACCATGTGCGCTCGAATGTGAAAAATAACGGGCTTTGGTCTCGCTGGGCACACCCACACCAGTTCTCACCATCCCTCCCTCACCCATCCTCCCTCCTCCACACCTACCCACCCCTCACACCTACAACCACACACTCACGCTCACTTCAAGCGATACGACACCAATCAGACTTATACAGTACAATACATAACTACACATTATACTACACACCATACTACCACACTCGCACGAGCAAATACTAATACACTCTCCTCGCTAGCTATACAGTGTGAACTATTCACTCAGTATACGCAACAAGCGATGTGCTTTGTTTATTGTAGCACTGTACCGTTCATCTCGTACTGTATCCAATCTCAATGGAGGCGAGCATCGCTTGTTTATTCGTTAGCTATTAAGTTAGTAGCGCCTATACTCCTTCAGTGAGAGGGACCAAGCTGCTCTGGGGGTGTCATGTTAACGCTTGGATTAGGTTATTGTAGCTGTATCCTTCACTGGCGCTGACAGAGAACTCTTGTCCTGCTCTTCATACTGGACACCCCACACTACAGATTATCTTTGTCAACACACATGCGATTCTACACTTGCACTCACAAAACCCCTTTGTTAGTTGCTGAGATCGAATTGCATTATTGTTATGACCCATTATGAGGTGGTGCATCCTAAATGGCGGCCTATTCCTCTCATAGTGCACTACTTTTAAACCAGAACCCTATGGCACCCTATTCCTTCATAAGGGGGGTGCACTGCTTTTAACCAGATACCCTATGGCACCCCTTTACCTCATAGTCATCTGCTCTTAACCAAACCGTATGGGCACGTCTATTCCCTTCATAGTGCACGCTTTTTAACAGAACCCTATGCACCCTAATCCCTGTCATGAGTGCACTGCTGTGTTTAACCAGTAACTCGCTAATGAAATAGGGAGTCATTTTGGGCATGCAGAAGTAGAAATATAGTCAGTTAAGTCATGTGGAGGTGTCAAGCAATGAATTGATGATAAGTAAGATGGAGGGGTTCAATGGTTTCACACGTACTTGAGCATCAGGTCCCAGTTTGGTATGTCCTAGGTGTACGCGTTTACCTGTGGTGGGGTCCTATGTAGCGTTACTACGTTCACCATAGTTTTAGATCGGTGAGGGATGGTATTTATGCGTGGGTGCATTGGAGAGATGAGAGAGGAGAGAGAGAGTTAGCAGAGAGGAGAGGGTAGAGAGACGAGAGAGAGGAGGGGAGTCGGGTCTGTAGATGGAGGAGGGTAGGGAGGATGATGGGCATGAGAGATGAGGGAAGATGGTAGAGGCAGAGGCAGAGGTGGTGCAGTGATGGCAGAGATGAGGAGGAGGCAGGCAGTTAGTAAGCAGAGATCGATGGGAGGTAGAGGCCTCGACTTCAGTGAGGCTCGACAGTAGTGCGAGGATCACACAGAGAGCTGCTTCTTGGGAGAAGTATTCATTATATGTAGAATCTTGGGCTTCGTCATTTACTATCAGAACCGCTCAGGCAGAGAGGACTACTCTATTATTTCAGAGCCGCAGTAGGTATGGCGTGCAGGTGAGTCACTACATTCGGAACATGTCTTCAGTAGCACTTAGTAACTGCGCACTGTCCCCCGTTCTGTTTTCTCCTACTATTCTCTACAGATCATGGTTACTGTAGCTTAGTTACTAAAACTCTACAGACATGTTAGATAGTTTTCTGACTACTCTCTACAGCACATGTTCACGTATTCTTACTATAATAACACACGCCCTGTTAGTAACGTCTACCTATCCATTCACAGATCCGTCTGACGCTACGTTTACTATCTCTACAGACCATGTTAAGTATTTTTAACTATCTCTACAGACATGTTGTAGTTTACTAATCTCTACAGACATGTTAGTAGTTCACTATCTCTCAGACATGTTAGTAGTTCATATCTCTACCTTCAGTAAGTATGGTGAGGTAAATCTCTACTTCAGTAGTATGGTGAGGTATCCTCAAGTATCTCTACTTCAGTAGTATGGTGAGGTAGTCTCAGTATCTCTAACTTCAGTAGTAAATGGTGAAGTATCTTCAGTAATCTCTACTTCAGTAGCTGTGTTGAGTAATCTCTACCTTCAGTAGTCTGGTGAGGTATCTCCTACGCTTCAGTAGTATGGTGAGGTATCCTCAGTATCTCTATCCTTCAGTAGTATGGGTGAGGTATCTCTACCTCAGTAGTAATGGTGAGGTATCTCTACCTTCAGTAGTATGGTGGAGGTATCTCAGTATCTCTACCTCACCTCACGCTCATGGTGAGGTCATCTCTACTCTTCATTGTAGTATGGTGAGTGTATCTCAGTTAATCTCTACCTTCAGTAGTGTGGTGAGGTATCTCTTACACTTCAGTAGTATGGTGAGGTTTCTCTACCTTCAGTATATGGTGAGTTCTCAGTATCTCTCCTTCAGTAGTATGGTGAGGGATCTCAGTATCTCTACCTTCACCATAGTATGGTGAGGTATCCTCAGTATCTCTACCTTCAGTAGTATGGTGAGGTATCTCAGTATCTACCTTCAGTAAGTGTGGTGAGTATCTCAGTAATCTCTACCTTCCAGTTAGTGTGGTGAGGTATCGAGTATCTCTCCCCTTCAGTAAGTATGGTGAGGTAATCTCTACCTTCACAGTAGTATGGTGAGGTTATCTCAGTTCTCTACTTCAGTAGTATGGTGAGGTATCTCTACTTCAGTAGTGTGGTGAGGTAATCTCTACCTTCAGTAGTACGTGGTGAGGTAATCTCATATCCTACCTTCAGTAAGTAATGGTGAGTATCTCAGTATCTCTACTCTCAGTATGTGGTGGAGTATCTCTACCTTCAGTAGTGTGGTGAGGGTTCTCAGTATCTCTACCTTCAAAGTAGTATGGTGAGGTATCTCTACCTTCAGTAGTAATGGGAGGTATCTCAGTATCCTTACCTTCAGGTAGTATCGTGAGGTAAATCTCTCTACCTTCAAGTAGTGTGGTGAGGTATCTCTACCTTCAGTAGTATGGTAGGGTATCTCATATCTCGTACTTCAGTAAGTAATGGTGAGGTTATCTCAGTAATCTCTACTTCCGTAGTATGGTGAGGTATCTCAGTCTCTCTACCTTCAGTAGTATGGTGAGTATCTCTACCTTCAGTAGTATGGTGAGGTAATCTCAGTATCTCTACCTTCAGTAGTCATGGTGAGGTATCTACACCTTCAGTAGTGTGGTGAACGGTATCTTACCTTCAGTAGTAATGGTGGATGTATCTCATATCGTCTACCTTCCAGTAGTATGTGAGGTATCTCAGTATCTCTCCCTTCAGCATCACCACCCCCATCACCACCATCATCATCATCACCACCCCCATCACCACCATCATCATCATCACCACCCCCATCACCAACATCACCATCGGAATCCCAAGAGCCGATGAGCAGCATGACCTTTCGTAGGGGTACATATTCTGCACACACACACGCACACACACACACACACACACACATCCCTGGTCTGATGTTGTCATCTGATCACTAGCTGATGAACATCCATAAGCCGATGTGGAATGATTTTGAACTCGGCTTTCATAATCTATTATTTACTATATTTTCCGACGGACCTCTGAAACCGGCTTTGCTTATGCAATATTTATTCTCAACGCCGCAGTTGTAGTAGTGATTTATTTTCCATCCTTATCAAGGTGTGAAAACTTTCCGCTTTGAAATATGAACGTTATAGAGTCAGGGATAGTTTGACATGTGAAAGTTAAGAGTTAGTTAGAAATATGAAAGTTATAGAATCAGGGACAGTTTGACATATGAAAGTTAAGAGGTAGTTAGAAATATGAAAGTGATGAGTCAGAGTTCATTTGAAATATGATAGTCAGAGTCAGAGTTAGTTAGAAATATGAAAGATACAGAGTCAGAGTCAGAGTTTGTTAGAAATAGGAAAGTTACAGAGTCAGAGTTAGTTAGAAATATGAAAGTTAGAGTCAGAGTTAATTAGAAATATGAAAGTTAGAGTCAGAGTTAGTTGGAAATATGAAAGTTAGAGTCAGAGTTAGAGTCAGAGTTAGTTAGAAATACGAAAGATAGAGTCAGAGTCAGAGTTAGAGTCAGAGTTAGTTAGAAATATGAAAGATAGAATCAGAGTTAGTTTGAGCAGTAGAACTTAGTTAGATACACGTTGGACTTAATTGGATAATGCGTGTACTGTACATATGAAGAGTTTTATTCCAAAACACTATGTCTCCATTTTCAGAAATGTAAGAAAATGTGTTTTTATTGTTGTATTGTAAATAAATGATGAAAAATATTGGTGTGTTTTTTTAGCTATATAATCATGGAATTGGGGTTGTTCAATGACAGACGTGTATTTGTTTCAAATCTATCACTTGACGGTTTCATTGTCAGAGAGACAAATAATCATGTTTTTCTTCAAAATACTACAAAATACTATATATCCAACCTCACTCTCAGATAAATAAGTAGCACTGCTAGGTTTTACACAGTCAAATGTGACAAATAACTACATATTTATATAAAGAACTCTACAAATGATACATTTGTGACGACTGTATAAGTATATTTTTTAGATATGAGATCTGTATGTAAAACATACTGAATTGGCCCTGATGAACTAGACCCCCCTGCTTCCTACACCTAGCTGCAGACATCAATGCTCCCCCCTTAACATGTATTTTTAACCTCACACTTGATGTTCAGGAAATCCCTGAGTTATGGAAATCTGCCTCGTCTGAAAGGTGGACATCCTTCGCTACTTGACAACTATCGACCCATATCAACATTGTCCTTACTTGTCTAAGGTACCGGAGTCTTTAGTGGGCAGCTGAAGGTCTACCTCCAATAACACAACATCTTAAAATTGAATGCAATCAGGTTTCAGGTCTGTCCACAGCACTGATTCAGCAACATTGAAAGTTTTAATTTCTTTGTGATAGGGGGCAGCATTTTCATTTTTTTATGAATTGCGTGCCCATAGTGAACTGCCTCCTACTCTGTCCCAGATACTAATATATGCACATTATTATTACTATTGGATATAAAACACTCTGAAGTTTCTAAAACTGTTTGAATGATGTCTGTGAGTATAACAGAACTCATATGGCAGGCAAAAACCTGAGAAAAAATCCAAACAGGAAGTGAGAATGTTCAACTCATCGCCTATTCAATTCCCTGTAAGATATGGATATGTTTGCACTTCCTACGCATTCCACTAGATGTCAACAGTCTGTAGAACGTGGAATGAAGCCTCTAGTGTAACGCTTGGCCGGATGGGAGGTGTTTCAGTCATTGGTCTGGCAGATAGCCAGTTC
>NW_019947133.1:40379-42014 GCF_002910315.2 Salvelinus sp. IW2-2015 | reverse complement strand
TATATCAACAACATTGGGGATCTTATTGAAACAGCGGATGTTCATTTTTATGCAGATGATAGTGTTCTTTATTCAAGTGGAGGTAGTTTATCTTTAGCTTTTGAAAATACCCAAAGAGCATTTAACATCATACAACCGAATCTGTATGATTTAAAGCTGGTTCTGAATCCGGGTAAAACAAAATGCAATGTTATTATCAAATGCCAGGCGTGTTACTAATCATGTCATTGCTACATTGGCTGGACATACTATAGAGCAAGTTAAAGTGTACCTATATTTGGGTGTGTGGGTTGATGACAAGATGAGCTTCAGTGTGCATGTAGAGAACTTGATAAGGAAGCTCAAGCTGAGAATAGGTTTAAATTACCGGCGTAAGGCTTGTTTTTCTTTTGAGGCCAGGAAGGAGCCGGTACGATGTACATCACTGGCGGTTTTAGATTGTAGGGATGTTATATATATGCAGGCCTCAACCACTACCCTGAGAGCACTTGATTCAGTGTATCATGCAGCCCTCAGCCACTACCCTGAGAGCACTTGATTCAGTGTATCATGCATCCCTCAGGTTCATTACAAATCAGAAATGTCTAACACATCATTGTGATCTCTACAGCGCTGTTGGCTGGTCGTCATTGACCTTGCGTAGGCTTAAACACTGGTATACACTGATTTATAAGGGCATATCGGGTAAAATTACATTTTATCTCTGTTCTTTTTTAATCAGGTCGGTAAATAAATATCAATTTACGGTCCCATTCTCATTTGCTTGTAACAGTACCAAGAATAAGAACAGGTCCTGGTAGAAATAGTTTTAGTTACTCAGCTCCGTGGTCCTGGAATTCTCTCCTGGACGTTTAAAAACATTTGATGATCTAATTTCATTGGTGGAGTTTAAACACTTGAACGATGTAAATATCATAGAAGAGTGTAATTGTCTGTAGAACAGCTGTTTTTTAGTCAAGACTTTCGTGTTTTTAAATGTAATATGTAATTGTTGTACTGTATGTGTGTCTATACTTTTGTTTAATGTTGTGTTAGTGTATGTCAGTTGTTTTGTCTGAAACGTTGTTCCCCCCTTGCTGCTATTGGACCTGGTCTCTCTTGGAAAAGAGATGTTATCTCAATTAGAAAAACCTGTAAAAAAATAAAGGTTAAATAAATAAAAAATATATTTATAATTGTTTTTATCTTAGAAGAGTGTAATTGTTTTTAGGCCAGCTGTTTATAGTCAAGATGTTTGTGTTTTTAACATAATATGTAATTGTTGTACTTTATGTGTGTCCAAAGTTTTGTTGAATGTTGTGTTAGTGTATGTAAGTTGTTTTGTCTGAAACTTTGTTCCCCCTTGCTGCTATTGGATGATATCTCAATGAGAAAAACCTGTATAAAAATAAAAGGTTAAATAAATAAATAATTGTTGTTTTTACATGTGATATTTTAGTCACTCAGCAGGTGGTCTTATCCAGAGAAACATATTGTACAGTAGGAGCATTCATCGTAAGATAGCAAGACAACCACATAGGACGGAAGTCACCTATACAGGATACGAACATTCCAGTCCAGCTAAGCAACGGATATTCAGTGCATTCGAAAAGTATTCAAACCTCTTGACTTTTTCAACATTTCGTTACGTTACTA
>NW_019947133.1:28607-34859 GCF_002910315.2 Salvelinus sp. IW2-2015 | reverse complement strand
AGTTAACCCACTGTTCCTAGGCCGTCATTGAAAATAAGAGTTTGTTCTTTAACTGACTTAACTAGTTAAATAAAGGTTGAATAAACATTTGGGGAGTCAATCCCATTCTTCTCTGCAGATCCTCTCAAGCTCTGTCAGGTTGGATGAAAAGCGTTCACTTCACAGCTGTTTTCAGTTTTCTCCAGAGATYTTCGAMCGGGTTCAAGTCCAGGTTCTGGCTGGGACACTGAAGGATATTCAGAGACTTGTCCCAAAGCCAGTCCTGTGTTGTCTTGGCTGTGTGCTCAGGGTCATTGTCCTGTTGGAAGGTGACCCTTCAACCCATTCTGAGGTCCAGAGCGCCACGGAGAAGGTTTTCATCAAGGATCTCTCTGTGTTTTGCTCCGTTCATCGTTGCCTCGATCCWGACTAGTCTCCCAGTCCCTGRCGCTGAAAAACATCCCCACAGCATGATGTTGCCACCACCATGCTTCACCATGGGATGGTGCAAGGTTTCCTCCAGACYTGATGCTTGGCATTCAGGCCAGATAATTCAATCTTGGTTTWATCAGACCAGATAATCTTGTTTCTCATTGTCTGAGAGTCCTTTAGCTGCCTTTTGGCAAACTCCAAGCGGGCTGTCATGTGCCTTTAAATGAGGAGCGGCTTCCGTCTGTCCACTCTACCATTAAGGCCTGATTGGTGGAGTGCTGCAGAGATGGTTGTCCTTCTAGAAGGTTCGTCCATCTCCACAGAGGAACTCTGGAGCTCTGTCAGAGTGACCAACGGGTTCTTGGTCACCTCCCTGACCAAGGCCTTTCTCCCCCTGATTGGCCTCCATTTTGGCCAGGTTGGGCCAGCTCTAGAATATCTTGGTGGTTCCAAACTTTCTTCATTTGAGAATGATGGAGGTCACTTGTTCTTGTGGACCTTCATGCTACGGACATTTTTTTTGGTAACCTTCCCAAGATCTGTGCTTCGAAATAAAATCCTGTCTCTGAGCTCTACAGACAATTCCTTACATCCTCATGGCTTGCGTTTTTGCTCTGACATGAACTGTTAAACTGGCAACCTGAGTGTGGCCTTTTCCCCAATCAATTACATTTACTATAGGTGGACCCCAGCAAGTTGAAGAAACATCGCCAAGGATGATCAATGGAAAACGATGCTACCTGAGATACATTTGTAGAGTCTCACAGGAAAGGCGTTCTGGCGAATACCGAACGTAAATAAAGTATTTCTGTTTTTGTTACTTTTATTTTAAAATATGCAAGCTTTTCTAAAAAACAGTTTTTAGCTTTGTCATTTATAGTGCGAGATTAAAACTTCGTTTCGTGTTCAAGAGCCATCTTAAGCACAATTGAAGTATTCTTGTGTGAAACAACAATACACATTATATAATTGGCAAAGTTATACTGTTTTAGAAAAGCTAGTGTAGACCGCTTCTCTCTATCATTGTGTGGTCCAATACCTCCAACACTGCTTAGTTTGTGTGGGTTAGTGAGTAGAATGCTCTCTCTCACGTAAAACAGTAAATTGTATATAGCCTTGTCCAGTCATATAGCTCATATCACAGCATATACAACAAGAAAACTTATGTTTCATCAAGATCAGCTTAGATATGATATAAACTGATAAAGGTAAAAACAAGGTTTACTGTGGTATATGAGGCTCCCAATGTGTATATTGGTGTTGGGTATGGTTTAAATGGCTATGGGCGGAACACTGTCTCATGATATCTCTTGGTAGTTGAGATTGCTTTAAATGGGAAGTGATCGCATACTGATGAGTTTTGGGATTGGTTCGGTTTTCACACTCTGAAGTATATCGGTGCGATACTGATTGGTTTTGGTATTGTTAGTTTATTAAAATGGTATGGATTGACTGTGTATCTGTAGATGTAGTTTATTAAATATATCTCGCGCCGATATGACGCTCTGTGTGTTTTTAGGATGTAGTATTCAGTTAGCTGACACTCAAGTAAGTATTGGTAGTAACTGTGTTATTGGAGTGGTAGTTCTGATACTGGTAATGGAGATTATCGCGGTTTGCGCTTGCGACTGCTGATGCTCTCACAATGTGATCAATATGTGGATACATGTCGTTATTTAGAGAGTGCTTAGTAAATTAAATGAGCTGATCAATGAGGATACTGTTGTATCGCGAAGCATGCTTTTTTTATGCATGCGTGATGGGATTTATACTCTGTTGTTTGATTGTGATTGTTAGTGTATATACAAAATCGGCACATATTTTGTCAATGTGATTAACTCATTTTTTGGTATGTAGTTCAATTGTCGATGCGTCATGTTAGCTGTGTTTGCAGACATCTACAGTCTTATTTTATAATGGATCGTGAAGCAACTCTCATGTGTTTGGGAGATTCTAAGTATTTCAAGACGGATTGCGTGTGGTAGTACTTGATTAGTTGCCATGTGAGTTTATTCCTATCATAAGGACTCGACACGGACTATATTAGTAGTAGGTTCTTGAGAGATGTGATACTTTTTACCTTTAGAATCTCAAATGCGAAGAAACTACTTGTGTATACTCGCGATTTGTTTGCCTTCTTAGAATTGTGGCAATGCGAGAGAGGATAATATGCTCTGTGTTTTGGATGTAGTTTATTCTGAATGAAGCTGGTAATGAGTGTGATTTCTCCATACTCAGATGGTGTTTTGGGATGTAGTTTTAAGTTAACCTAATGGGTATAAATGAGAGACCTCACTGAGTGATTAAATGAGATGTAGTTTTTAAATGGAATTAGTCTATGACTGTTGTTTCTGATGATATATTGTAGGGTGTTTTTATAAAATTGTGATGTATGCATGATACTGGTTTCTTAGGATATGCTTGCTCTTTATTATATCTCATTCATCCGTGTTTCGGCCTATTCGTGTCTCGTATTCCGTGTGTTGGATAGATGGAGATCTCTCACATCAAAACACAGTATCCATCCATTGTAACTAAACTACATCCAAAACACTCTAAGTTACTCCTTTTCAACCTACGTGCGAACACAGGTATCCCAGATCTGTTTAAGTGTCAAACTACACTCACACTAACACCTGTATCATCCATTTAATAACACTACCTACCCAAATTGACACCAGTATCCATCCAGTTTGTAAAACATACATTCACAAAAACAACAGTATCCATCCATTTAAATAAACTTACATCCAAAACACTAATCCTATCCATTTAAGTGTAACTACAGGCAGAAACACAGTATCCATGCTATTTAATAACCTACATCCAAAAACACAGTATCCATCCATTTAATAAACTACATCGCAAACTCACAAGTATCCTATCCATTTAAACTACATCCCAAAACACAGTAATCCATCCATTTAAAAGCGTGAGTCTCTCGCGCCAGAAAACACAGTATCCATCCATTTAATAAAACTATACATCAAATCTCGAGCTATCCATCCATGGTAAAACGTACATCCAAAACACAGTATTCACATAGTCCCATTTTGACTGAACATCCAAAACACAGTCCTACCGTACTCCATTTCAGAGTGTCATGAACACTACTTCAAGTACATCACGAAACTCCGTTCTTTCTCTCTATAAATCGTACAGTTGCGCTAGCAAACAACACATGCAGCTATCCCATATCTCTGCATTTCACATATAACAGACCTACTTCGCTAAGACTCAAGCACTCTATTCCAATCGCCATTTTATGTGAACACTATACTAGCATCAATACTCACGTGACTACAGTAATCTAAACCCACATATCTATAAAGACTATCATATGTGCTCGCCATAACAGATCATTCAGTATGCTCAGTCTCGTTTAAACTTGACCGATCCGCAAATAATCCCAACCAGCTAATCCATCTCTCATTCTATACTTCCTCTCTCGAATCCAGTAATCTACCATTATCTTTGAAAATGTATTACTTTCTCAATAGCATTCTCATCTAGATGGGTGACCATGCTTTGTATGGTATGTAATGTACTATAATCGGCGTATTATTACACATACATACTACATATGTACACTATATACTCAGACACCTATTAGACTTTTTGTCTACCGACCGATATATTGTCTAGTGTTGTGTCAGAGACTGCTTATTCTAATAATTACATAATGATGAATGTGTACTGCTCTTCTTCTTCTCCACTACCAATAATTTACACAACAAACAGCAAACTAATACGCAAACATAAATAATGACAGAGCAGCGCTTTTAAAACGTTCTTTATAGGAAAAGACTATGCAACATCAGCTCTATTATACACAAAGTAATAACTAAAAACAGATCCAATAACATTATTTCTACTCGTCGAAGTTATGTGAGTAGCTACCGCCTTTGTAGAGTGATGTATACTTTTAACACAAATAATGTGTCACTCCAT
Organism: Salvelinus sp. IW2-2015; assembly: GCF_002910315.2. Classification (NCBI taxonomy): domain Eukaryota; kingdom Metazoa; phylum Chordata; class Actinopteri; order Salmoniformes; family Salmonidae; genus Salvelinus; species Salvelinus sp. IW2-2015. The sequence goes on along the minus strand of NW_019947133.1, from coordinate 30,497 downwards.
CTGAGTTGCTCGCATCCCTGTTTCCATTTGAAAGTCCACTACGCCTTGCTCAGTACTGTTTCTTCATCACTGAATCTGGGTCCACCTAATAGTGTGAAATGTAATGGTGATTGAGTTAAAAGGACATATCAACTCGCCGATGTGCCTCTAGACACTCGCACAGTTTTTTATACAGTGTTAGATGGTCAGCAGCAACAACGCACACAGCCAAATTGTGCGTTATAGAATCACCGCGAAATTTTTGTCTTGCTACGTGGTATCGGACTCCCACAGAGTACATACGCGTATTATACAGGGAATTGCTTAGTACTCGAACGGCAGGTTCTTGAGCAACAACGGAGGTACAACACAATTCGCGTCGTAGCATTGAAGGTCCACAAGACAATGACCTCCATCATTCTCAAAATGAAGAAGTTTGGAACCACCAAGACTATTCCTAGAGCTGGCCACCTGGCCAAAATGAGCAATCAGGGGAGAAAGGCCTTGGTCAGGGAGGTGACCAAGAACCCGTTGGTCACTCTGACAGAGCTCCAGAGTTCCTCTGTGGAGATGGACGAAACCTTCTAGAAGGACAACCATCTCTGCAGCACTCCACCAATCAGGCCTTAATGGTAGAGTGACAGACGGAAGCCGCTCCTCATTTAAAGGCACATGACAGCCCGCTTGGAGTTTGCCAAAAGGCAGCTAAAGGACTCTCAGACAATGAGAAACAAGATTATCTGGTCTGGATTAAAACAAGATTGAATTATCTGGCCTGAATGCCAAGCATCATGTCTGGAGGAAACCTTGCACCATCCCATGGTGAAGCATGGTGGTGGCAACATCATGCTGTGGGGAGTTTTTCAGCGGCAGGGACTGGGAGACTAGTTCAGGATCGAGGCAACGATGAACGGAGCAAAAACACAGAGAGATCCTTGATGAAAACCTTCTCCGTGGCGCTCTGGACCTCAGAATGGGTTGAAGGTCACCTTCCAACAGGACAATGACCCTGAGCACACAGCCAAGACAACACAGGACTGGCTTTGGGGACAAGTCTCTGAATATCCTTCAGTGTCCCAGCCAGAACCTGGACTTGAACCCCGCTCGAATATCTCTGGAGAAAACTGAAAACAGCTGTGAAGTGAACGCTTTTCATCCAACCTGACAGAGCTTGAGAGGATCTGCAGAGAAGAATGGGATTGACTCCCCAAATGTTTATTCAACCTTTATTTAACTAGTTAAGTCAGTTAAAGAACAAACTCTTATTTTCAATGACGGCTAGGAACAGTGGGTTAACTGCGTCTAGGAACAGCGGGTTAACTGCCTTGTTCAGGTGCAGAATGACATATTTTTACCTTGACAGCTCAGGGACTCGATCTATGCAACTTTTCAGTTACTGGCCCAACGCTCTAACCACTAGGCTACCTGCCGCCTCTACGCTCTAACCACTAGGCTACCTGCCGCCTCTACGCTCTAACCACTAGGCGTACCTGCCGCCTCTACACTCTAACCACTAGGCTACCTGCCACCTCTACACTCTAAACCACTAGACTACCTGCCGCCTCTACACTCTAACCACTAGACTACCTGCCATTTCTACACTCTAACCACTAGACTACCTGCCGCCTCTACACTCTAACCACTAGACTACCTGCCGCCTCTACACTCTAACCACTAGACTACCTGCCACCTCTTACACTCTAACCACTAGACTACCCTGCCGCCTCTACACTCTAACCACAAGGCTACCTGCCACCTCTACACTCTAAACCCACTTAGACTACCTGCCGCCGCTACACTCTAACCACTAGACTACCTGCCGCCTCTACCACTCTAACCACTGGAGACTACCTTGCCGCCTCTACACTCTAACCACTAGACTACCTGCCGCCTCTACACTCTAACCACTAG
>NW_019947133.1:14731-24633 GCF_002910315.2 Salvelinus sp. IW2-2015 | reverse complement strand
AATCAGCAAGGGCCACTTGAATATGTTTATAACAGCAAGGCCCAACTGAATATGTTTATAAACAAGGCCAACTGAATATGTTTTATAACAACAAGGCACCACTGAATATGTTTATAACAGCAAGGCCAACTGAATATGTTTATAACAGCAAGGCCAACTGAATATGTTTATAACAGCAAGGCCAACTGAATATGTTTATAACAACAAGGCCAACTGAATATGTTTATAAAACAAGGCACTGAATTGTTTATAAAAAAGGCATCTTTTAATATGTTTATAACAACAAGGCCAACTGAATATGTTTATAACAGCAAGGCACTGAATATGTTTATAACAGCAAGGCCAACTGAAATGTTTATAACAGCAAGGCCAACTGGAATATGTTTTATAAGCAGCAAGGCCAACTGAATAATGTTTATGACAACAAGGCCAACTGATATGTTTATAACAACAAGGCCAACTGAATATGTTTTATAACAGCAAGGCCAACTGAATATGTTTATAACAGCAAAGGCAACTGGAATATGTTTATAACAACAATGCCAACTGAATATGTTTATAACAGCAAGGCCAACTGAATATGTTTATAACAACAATGCCAACTGAATATGTTTATAACAGCAAGGCCAACTGAATATGTTTATAACAGAAGGCAACTGAATATGTTTATAACAGCAAGGCCAACTGAATATGTTTATACAACAAGGCCAACTGAATATGTTTATAACAGACAGGCCAAACTGAATATGTTTATAACAGCAAGGCCAACTGAATATGTTTATAACAGCAAGGCCAACTGAATATGTTTATCAACAGCAAGGCCAACTGAATATGTTTATAAGCAGCAAGGCCAACTGGAATATGTTTATAACAACAAGGCCAACTGAATATGTTTTATACAACAAGGCACTGAATATGTTTAAAACAACAAGGCCAACTGAAATATGTTTATAAACAGCAAGGTCCAAGCTGAATATGTTTATAACAACAAGGCCAACTGAATATGTTTATAACAGCAAGGCCAACTGAATATGTTTAATAACAACAAGGCCAACTGAATATGTTTATAACAGCAAGGCCAACTGAATATGTTTATAAAGCAAGGCCCCAACTGAATATGTTTATAACACAAGGCCAACTGAATATGTTTATAAGCAGCAAGGCCACTGAATATGTTTATTGACAACAAGGCCACTGGAATATGTTTATAACAACGGCCAACTGAATATGTTTATAACAGCAAGGCCAACTGAATTGTTTATAACAGCAAGGCCAACTGAATATGTTTATAACAACAATGCCAACTGAAATTGTTTATACAGCAAGGCACTGAATATGTTTATAACAACAATGCCAACTGAATATGTTTATAACAACAAGGCCAACTGAATATGTTTATAACAACAAGGCCAACTGATAATGTTTATGACAACAAGGCCAACTGAATATGTTTATAACAGCAAGGCCAACTGAATATGTTTATACAACAAGGCCAACTGAATATGTTTATAACAGCAAGGCCAACTGAATATGTTTAGACAGCAAGGCCAACCTGAATATGTTTAATAACAACAAGGCCAACTGATATGTTTATAACAGCAAGGCCAACTGAATATGTTTATAACAGCAAGGCCAACTGAATATGTTTATAACAACAAGCCAACTGAATATGTTTTATAAAACAAGGCCAACTGAATATGTTTATACCAGCAAGGCCAACTGAATATGTTTATAACAGAAGGCAACTGAATATGTTTTAACAGCAAGGCCAACTGAATATGTTTATAACAGCAAGGCCAACTGAATATGTTTATAAACAACAAGGCCAACTGAATAGTTTATAACAGCAAGGCCAACTGAATATGTTTATAACAACAAGGAACTGAATATGTTTATAACAGCAAGGCCAACTGAATATGTTTATAACAGCAAGGCCCAACTGAATATGTTTATAACAACAAGGCCAACTGAAATATGTTTATAACAAACAAGGCCACTGAATATGTTTATAACAACAAGGCCAACTGAATATGTTTTATAACACAAGGCCAACTGAATATGTTATAACAACAAGGCAACTGAATATGTTTATAACAGCAAGGCCAACTGAATATGTTTATAAAGCAAGGCCAACTGAATATGTTTATAACAGCAAGGCAAACTGAATATGTTTATACACAGGCCAACTGAATATGTTTATAACAACAAGGCCAACTGATATGTTTATAACAGCAAGGCCAACTGAATATGTTTATAAAACAAGGCCAAACTGAATATGTTTATAACAGGCAAGGCCCAACTGAATATGTTTATAACAGCAGGCCAACTGAATATGTTTATAACAGCAAGGCCAACTGAATATTGTTTATAACAGCAAGGCCAACTGAATATGTTTTATGACAGCAAGGCCAACTGAATATGTTATAACAACAAGGCCAACTGAATATGTTTTATAACAGCAAGGCCAACTGAATATGTTTATGACAGCAAGGCCAACTGAATATGTTTATAACAACAAGGCCAACTGAAATATGTTATAACAGCAAGGCCAAGCTGAATATGTTTATAACAACAAGGCCAACTGAATATGTTTAATAACAGCAAGGCCAACTGAATATGTTTATAAACAACAGGCCAACTGAATATGTTTAGAACAGCAAGGCCAACTGAAATGTTTATAACAACAAGGCCAACTGAATATGTTTAATAACAGCAATGCACAACTGAATAGTTTTATAACAACAAGGCCACTGATATGTTTATAACAACAAGGCCAACTGAATATGTTTATTAACACAAGGCCAACTGAATATGTTTATAACAGACAGGCCAACTGAATATGTTTAAAACCAGGCCAACTGAATATGTTTTATAACAGCAAGGCCACTGAAAATATGTTTTATACAGCAAGGCCAACTGAATATGTTTATAACACAAGGCCAACTGAAATATGTTTATAACAACAAGGCCAACTGAAAATATGTTTTATATACAGCAAGGCCAACTGAATATGTTTATAACAGCAAGGCCAACTGAATATGTTTTAGAACAGCAAGGCCAACTGAATATAGTTTAGAAGCAAGCAAGGCCAACTGAATATGTTTGTGTGCATGTATGACACTATTTACATGTGTGTGTCCCGTGTAGGTGCATATGGGTGCATTTGTATGAGTGTGTGTATATGCATGTGTACAAACATCTTGCATGGCCTCAGCCTCAAACAAACCGGCATTAGCTGTAAAAACACCTCAGTGTCATTCAAATGTACTTTTATTATGTTTTATTTGAACTTTTTCTCCCCCTTTATCTTTGACCATCATTCTCTCTCACAGCATCTAAACTCCCACTTGTCTCTTATTCCACGTACCAACCCTCAGCTTCCCTCAGCCCATCCCATCTATCTCTGCTGGCCACCCACTTCGTGTTTCTACGCACCATATATATTTCAACTATGCTGTGATGTTTAACATACATTTTCAATCTATCTAATCGAATAGAATCAACAGATTGCGTGTTGAAGATAAATAATTTACTAAGAGTATTAGTATATTAGTAATTGACTGASCKGGTCTCWCCAGATCTCCTAACAGTACTATTTCTAGGGTCAATTTCAGATGAATTCTATGCATTTTCAGCCATTCCTGAACCTGAGACCAGAAACAGGCTACCTGAGYGCAATACCAAAATAAATGGTRTATTGATTCTGTATCCTCACAACAAAATCTGCAGAGCTTCGATGYTTTTATGCCCCAAATATTCAACATTTTGTTGGAGGCAAGAAATCTATATAATAATTTTAGCTGAAAAGCACGAAGTCTTGAATCTTGCGTTGTTTTATATATCAAATCAAATCTCTTCCCAACTATTTTGCAATCTGTATGGCACAGTTGTCAACATCTTGGTCCTCAAAAGAAACTGGTATACTTTCCTATTTATGCTATTTTTATTCCTCKGCCAGTTTTGATCCTTTACAATGGGCAGACAGACCAGTTCCCTTCGTCCTCCCATTGCCACCTGCCTCCTCCAGTTTTGATCCTTTATGTTGGGCAGACAGACCAGTTCCCTACCTCCTCCAGTTTAGGTCCTTTATATTGGGCAGACAGACCAGTTCCCTACCTCCTCCAGTTTAGGTCCTTTATATTGGGCAGACAGACCAGTTCCCTACCTCCTCCAGTTTTGATCCTTTATATTGGCAGACAGACCAGTTCCTACCTCCTCCCATTGCCACCTGCCTCCTCCAGTTTTGATCCTTTATATTGGCAGACAGACCAGTTCCCTGCCTCCTCCAGTTTATCCTTATATTGGGCAGACAGACCAGTTCCCTGCTCCTCCAGTTTGATCCTTTATATTGGGCAGACAGACCAGTTCCCTACCTCCTCCTGCTGCCACCTGCCTCCTCCAGTTTTGGGGCAATGCTGTAATCAATTGGTTGTAATCTTTGGTTTGAGCAGACCTTTCCATACAATTCTGAAAACACCATGAAGGACAAAACTCTAAATGACATTGTAAATTGGAATGGTAAAAACAAAATACCCTTTTCAAACTTCTTTCCCATAAATACAGGTATTTTATCAACCAGCACATTTGAGTTCAGCCATAATATTTGTTCTAGCTTTTCAGGGGGATGAAATTGTAGCTCTGCAATGCTTGCCTGAAAAAGAGAGATACTTTGAAAAAAAGTATCATTTTCAATTAATCAAAAATGAGACATGGCAATCTGCACAAAGGCAAAAAAGCCATGTTTAAACAATGGATGAGCTTTTCTTAGTAATCTACTTGAGAACCATTTGGGTTCAAATAAAACTTTTGAATGAGTGAAGCTTTTAGAGAGATGTTTAGTGCTTTTATATTTAATAATCTCAACCCACCCAGTTCATATTCATTATATAGACAGGCACGTTTTATTTTGTCTGGTTTAGTGTCCCAGATAAAGCTAAATATTTTTTGCTCATATGATTTGAAAAACGAATCATCAGGAGTAGGCAGCGCCATAAGTAAGTGAGTAAACTGAGATATGACTAAAGGGTTTCCGTAAATAGACAGGTATTTACCTCTCCGTGGTTGCAGGATCTATTATTCTGATTGTTGCAAACAAGGAAATAGATTCTCTTCATCTGTAATGAAGCATCATTCTCCTGGAGGTTTGCGAAGCCACAGTGGGAGCGTCTGGCTTAGTTAGTTCATCAATATGCTCAGTTGACCAATCAGAGTTAGTCATTAACAGTAACTCGTTAGCCCATAGAGTTGACCAATCAGAGTTAGTCATTATGGCACACTGTGGTATTTCACCCAGTAGATATGAGAGTTTATCAACATTGGTTTTGTTTTCAAATTCTTTGTGGATCTGMGTAATCTGAGGGAAATATGTGTCTCTAATATGGTCATACATTCGGCAGGAGGTTAGGAAGTGCAGCTCAGTTTCCACCTCATTTTGTGAGCAGTGTGCACATAGCCTGTCTTCTCTTGAAAGCCTGGTCTGCCTATGGCGGCCTTTCTCAATAGCAAGGCTATGCTCAAACCTTCCTTAAGGGTTGGGTGGAAGATAGCCTAATGGTTAGAGCATTGGGCAAGTAACTGAAAGGTTGTTGGATCAAATCCTTGAACTGACAAGGTAAAAATCTTTCATTCTGCCCTTGAACAAGGCAGTTAACTGACTGTTTGTCATTTTAAATAAGAATTTGTTCATAAAGGTTCAAATAAAATAAATGCTCACTGAGTGTTTCTCAATAGCAAGGCTATGCTCACTGAGGCTGTACATAGTCAAAGCTTTCCTGAAGTTTTGGGTCAGTCACAGTGGTCAGGTATTCTGACACGGTGTACTCTCTGTTTCGGGCCAAATAGCATTCTAGTTTGCTCAGTTTTTTTGTTAATTCTTTCCAATGTGTCAAGTAATTATCTTTTTGTTTTCTCATGATTTAGTTGGGTCTAATTGTGTTGCTGTCCTGGGGCTCTGTGGGGTCTGTTTGTGTTTGTGAACAGAGCCCCAGGACCAGCTTGCTTAAAAACATTTTTTGTAACCTTTTTTGAACTAGGCAAGTCAGTTAAGAACAAATTCTTATTTACAATGACAGCCTAGGAACAGTGGGTTAACTGCCTTCTTCAGGGGAAGAACAACAGATTTTTACCTTGTCAGCTCGGAGATTCGATCTAGCAACCTTTCGGTTATTGGCCCAACACTCTAACCACTAGGCTACCTGTCGCCCAAGGAAGTATGCTGCTTGGAAATTGAACCCAGGTCAAATGAATGGGAATCTTCAATTATACCACTACACCAGCGGTGCTGTGCTTAGGAGACTCTTCTCCAGGTTCATCTCTCTGTAGGAGATGGCTTGGTTATGGAACGTTTGGGAATCGCTTCCTTTTAGGTGGTTGTAGAATTTAACCGCTATTTTCTAGATTTTGATAATTAGTGGGAATCGGCCTAATTCTGCTCTGCCTGCATTATTTGGTGTTTTATGATTTACACAGAGGATATTATTGCAAAATTCTACATGCAGAGTATTAATCTTCTGAATTATTGGTTGGTGAGAGGACTCCAGACCTCACAACTATAAAGGGCAATGGGTTCTATAAGTGATTCAAGTATTTTTGCCAGATCCTAATTGCTATGTTGAATTTTATGTTCCTTTTGAAGGCATAGAAGGCTCTTCTTGCCTTGTCTATCAGCTCATTCACAGCTTTGTGGAAGTTACATGTGGCACTGATGTTTAGGCCAAGGTTTTGTGTGATCTAGTGCAATGGTGTCTAGATGGAATTTGTATTTGTGGTCCTGGCAACTGGACCTTTTTTGGAACACCATTATTTTTGTCTTACTGAGATTTACTGTCAGGGCCCAGATCTGACAGAATCTGTGCAGAAGATCTAGGTGCTGCTGTAGGCCCTCGTTGGTTGGTGACAGAAGCACCAGATCATCAGGAAATAGTAGACATTTGACTTTAGATTTTAGTAGGGGAGGCCGGGTGCTGCAGACTGTTCTAGTGCCCTGGCCAATTTGTTGATATTATATATAGAAGAGGCTTAGGCTGCATCCCTGTCTCATCTCTGTCTCATCCCACGGCCCTGTGGGGAAAAAAAGTGTGTGTTTTTAACTGCACACTTGCTGTTTGTGTACATATATTTTATTATGTTTTATGTTTTTCCCCCAACATCACTTTCCATCCATTTGTATAGCAGACCCTCATGCCAAATTGAGTCAAAAGCGTTTTTGAAATCAACAAAGCATGAGAAGACTTAGGCCTTTGTTTTGGTTTGTTTGTTTGTCAATTAGGGTGTGCAGGGTAAATACGTGGTATGTCATACTGTAATTTGTTAAAAATCCAATTTGACATTTGCTCAGTACATTGTTTTCACTGAGGAAATGTACGAGTCTGCTGTTAATGATAATGCAGAGAATTTTCCCAAGGTTGCTGTTGACGCATATCCCAGTTATTGGGGTCAAATTTGTCTCCGCTTTTGGGGATTGGGGTGATCAGTCCTTGGTTCCAAATATTAGGGAAGATGCCAGAGCTGAGGATGATGTTAAAGAGTCCAATTGGAATTTGTTGGCTTCATATTTCATTGAGGATACCATCAACACCACAGGCCATTTTGGGTTGGAGGGTTTTTATTTTGTCCTGTTGTTCATTCAAGGTAATTGCAGAATCCAGTTGGTTCTGGTAGTCTTTAATAGTTGATTCTAAAATGTGTATTTGATCATGTATATGTGTTTGCTGTTTGTTCTTTGTTATAGAGCTAAAATGATTGGAGAAGTGGTTTACCCATACGTATCCATTTTGGATAGATCATTCTTTGTGTTGTTTGTCTAGTGTTTTCCAATACTTCAAATACATAGTGTGCTCAGGTTTTCTGTGTCTCTATGTTTTTGGTTGGATAGGTTTCTCAAATTCTTTCATGGGATTTTGCATTCTTCATCAACCTATTTGTTATTGTTGTTAATTTTCTTTGGCTGTCCGCTTGACATTTTTAGATTTGATAGGGAAGCTGAGAGGTCAAATATCCTGTTTAGGTTTTCTACTGCCAAGTTTACACCTTCACTATTACAGTGGAATGTTTTGTCCAGGAAGTTGTCTGAAAGGGATTGAATATGTTGTTGCCTAATTGTTTTTTGGTTGGTTTCCACACTACATTCCTTCCATCTATAGCATTTCTTAATATTACTCAGTTTCTTTGGCTTTGATGCCTCATGATTGAGCGTTGCTCTGTTCAAGTAGACTGTGATTGTGCTGTGATCTGATAGGGGTGTCAGTGGGCTGACTGTGAACACTCTGAGAGACTCTGGGTTGAGGTCAGTGATAAAGTAGTCTACAGTTCTACTGCCAAGAGATGAGCTATAGGTGTACCTACCATAGGAGTCCCCTCAAAGCCTACCATTGACTATGTACATACTCAGTGTGTGACAGAGCTGCAGGAGTTGTGACCTGTTTTTGTTGGTTATGTTGTCGTAGTTGTGRCTAGGGGGGCATATGAGGGAGGGAATGCTGTCACCTCCAGGTAGGTGTTTGTCCGCCTGTGTGCTGAGGGTGTCAGGTTCTTGTCCAGTTCTGGCATTTAGGTCTCCACAGACTAGTACATGTCCCTGGGCCTGGAAATGGTTGATCTCCCCTCTAGGATGGGGAATCAGTCTTCGTTAAAGTAGGGGGATTCTAGTGGGGGGGTATATGTAATACACAGGAGGACATTTTTCTCTGTGAAGATTTCCTTTAGAATTTCTAAGCAAATGTAAAATGCTCCTGTTTTAATTAATTTAATAGAGTGAGTTAGGTCTGCTCTATACCAAATTAGCATACCCCCTGAGTCTCTTCCCTGTTTCACACCTGGTAGTTTGGTGGATGGGACTACCAGCTCTCTGTAACCTAGAGGGCAACCATTGGGTCCTCCTCCTCTTTTAGGATGACAATGTCTGTATTTCTGATTTCTTTGGTGAAGTCCAGGTTCCTGCTCTTTAGGCCTCAAGCAGATGACCTCAGGCCTGGGATATTCCAGGATGTGATACTGAACATTTTGTATTCCATAAAGTGTCCAATGTTGTTAGTCGTGTGGTTTTTCTCTCTCTCAATTCAATGTAATAACGGAGCTGTGAGTCAGGAAGCAGGTGCAGGTGAAACGTTTAATAAAACAGCAAAACCAATAACGAGACATTTACATAAGGAGGCGCAAAATAACTACACCAACTGGTGAGAAAATCTACGGGAGTGACATAAAGGGTAGGAAATGATGAAGGTAATGAAGTCCAGGTGTGAATCATAACGATGAGTGCCAGGTGTAACGATGAATCCCAGGACCGGTTCGTATTCTGTGTCGTACGCCAGAGAGGAGTGGCAGGAGAATATGTGACTTTCATTTAGGGGCTTTATTGGTATGGGAAACATATGTTAACATTGCTCTTTTATGGGAAACAATATTTAATAACATTGCTGCTTTATGGGAAACATATGTTAAATTTCTCTGTATTGGTATGGGGAAAACATATGTTAACATTGCTCTTTAAGGAAACACATGTTAACATTTCTCTGTATTGCATGGGAAACATATGTAAACATTGCTCTGTATTGGTATTGGAAACATATGTTAACATTGCTCTTTAAAGGGAAACATATGTTACATTGCTCTGTATGGGAAACATATTTAACATTCCTCTGTATTGGTATGGAAACAATATATTAAATTCCTCTGTATTGGTATGGGAAACATATGTTAACATTGCTCTTTAAGGGAAACATATGTTAACATTGCTCTGTATGGGAAACATATATATTAACATTCCTCTGTATTGGCATGGAAACATATATTAACATTTCCTCTGTATTGGTATGGGAAACATATGTTAAATTGCTCTTTAGGAAACATATGTTAACATTTCTCTGTATTGGTATGGAAACATATGTTAACATCTGCTCTGTATG
>NW_019947133.1:0-14706 GCF_002910315.2 Salvelinus sp. IW2-2015 | reverse complement strand
TGTCGGCATGGAAACATAATGTTAACATTTGCTCTGTGTTATTGGGCAATGGGAACACATGTAACATTGCCTGTATTGGCACCATGACCACTTTTCGGTAAACATATGCTATAACATTTGCCTCTGTATGGTACTGGGAACACTATGTTAACATCGCTCTGTATGGGGGGGCGGGGGAAAACATATTGTTAACATTTCGTCTGTATTCTGGCATGGGAAACATATGTTAACATGTGCTCCTGTCATTGGTATGGGAGAAACATTATGTAACAGGCTGCTCGTAGTTATGGCGAAACCATATCTTAACACTAATGCCTACTTGTATGGGCAAACATATGTTAACATTGCTCATTTGTATGACGGAAAACATATGTTAACATTGCTCTTTATAGGGAAACATATGCTTAACATGCTCTTTATGGAACATATGTTAACATCTCGTATTGGCTATGGCGGAAACATATGTTAACATTGCCTCTTTACTGGGAACAACATATCGTCTAACATTGCCTCTCTGTAATGGAAACATATGTTAACATTGCTCTTTATGGGAACATATGTAACATTCCTCTCTCATGTATGGAAACATATTTAACATCCTCTGTATGGTATGGGAAACATATGTTAACACATTCGTCTCTTCTATGCGGGAAACAAATGTTAAACATTGCTCTCTGTATGGGAAACATATTTAAACATTCGCTCTTGTATTGGCATGGGAAACATATAGTTAACATTCTCTGTATTGCGTATGGAAACATATGTAACATTGCTCTTTATGGGAAACCATATGTTAAACATTTGCCTCTTTAGAGGAAACATATGTAACATGTCTCTGATTGGTCATGGGAAACATATTAACAATTGCTCTTAGGGAAACATATGTTAACATTGCTCTTATGGGAAACATATGTTAACATTGCTTCTCATGGGAAACATATGTTAACATTGCTCTTTATGGGAAACATTATGTTAACATTGCTCTTTATGGGAAAACATATGTTAACATTGCCCTCTTTATGGTGAAACATATGTTAACATTTGCCCTCCTTTAAGGAAAACAATGTTAACATTCTCTGTATTGGGCATTGGGAAACATATTTTTAACACTTGCTTCTGTCATTGGCATGGGAAACATATTGTTAAACATTGCTCTGTATTGGTATGGGAAACATATGTTAACATTGCTCTTTAATGGAAACAATGTAACATTTCTCGTAATTGATGGGAAACATATGTTAACACTTGCCTGTATGGTGGGAAACATATTGTTAACATTGCTCTGTATTGGTATGGGAAACATATGTTACTTGCCTCTTTTAAGGGAAACACATTGTTAACATTTCTCTGTTATCTGGCTTCGACAACATATGCTTAACATTGCTCTGTATGGTATGGGAAACATATTTAACATTGCTCTTCTAGGAAACATATGTTAACATTGCTCTGTATGGGAAACATATATTACATTCCTCTGTATTGTATGGGAAACATTATTGTTAACATTGCCTCTTTAAGGGAAACATATGTTAACAATTTTCTCTGTATTGGTATGGAAACACTATGTTAACATTGCTCCTGTATGGGAAACATAATAACATTCCTCTGTTGGCATGGGAAACATATGTTAACATTGCTCTGTATTGGTATGGGAAACATATGTTAACACTTGCTTTTTATGGAAACATATGTTAACATTGCTCTGTATGGGAAAAACATATGTTAACACTTGCTCCTGTATGGGGAAACATATGTTAACATTGCTCTGATTGGTGGAAACATATGTTTAACATTGCTCTGTATGGCGAAACATTAGTTAACATTGTCCTTATGGGAAACATATGTTACATTTCTCTGTATTGTATGGGAAACATATGTTAACATTGCTCTTGTATTGGATGGGAAACATATGTTAAACATTGCTCTGTATGGGAAACATATGTTAACATTGCTCTTTATTCGGAAACATATGTTAACATTGCTCTTTTATGGGAAACATATGTTAACATTCTCTGTATGGGGAAACATATGTTAAACATTGCTCTGTATGGAAACATATGTTAACATTGCTCTTTATTGGCATGGGGAAACATACGTGTTAACATTGCTCTGTATTTGTATGGCGAAAACATATGTTAACATGCCATAGTGTAAGTGAAGTAGATAATTTTAATAATGAAATAAAGAATACAACATTTACAGTAAACATTACAATCACAGAAGTTCCAAAAGAATAAAGACATTTCAAATGTCATATTGTCTCTCTCTCTCTGCCTCTCTTTTTTAAATTCCTATTACTTAATTGGCATGAAATACAACTAGTAGATTTGAGCAAACCAGTATAGTGGTACAGCATTTCAGTAAATCCAGATCACTGCAATGAGGATACTGAAATACAGTTCATTTCAGTAGTAATAATAACAGTACATATAATCATGTGTACAGGTACTGCTGTTGTATTGGGGAATCTTCAGACGATACATTTATTTAAATAGAAATAATATTATAACAAAACAAAGAAAGATAATATATAAACAACATCATGGATGATGGTTCCACTATGTATTACTGTCGATTCAAGGGAACTATACAAGGGAAATACTTATTAGTAAATGCACAGAAATTGGGAATTGATTGAGATATTTTCTTGAAAAAAGATGATGTATTTGACAGTATTTCTCACAGTAGAGGAAGAAGTGCATTTATGTCCCTTGTAGAGCAGTGACTAATTAGACAGTCCTCTTTGGGTGGCCATGTCTTTTTGTGTCTCACTTTTTCTATAGCCAATTGGTGGTCGCTGAGTCTGTATTTGGTCAGGAGCTGTCTRTGTTTTGTATCTCTGACAGAGTGGAGATATTCCGCCAATTTGTATTCCCTTTGTACTCTCTCTGTCACTCTGTCTCTCTCTCTCTCTCTCTCTCTCTCTCGCTCTGCCTGTCTCTCTCTCTCTCTCTCGCTCTGCTATCTCTCTCTTCTCTCTCTCGCTCTGCTATTCTCTCTCTCTCTCTCGCTCTGCCTCTCTTCGCTCTCTTCTCGCCTCTCTCTCGCTCTCTCTCTCTCTCTCTCTCGTCTCTCTCGTCGCTCTCCTCTCTGCGCTCTCCGGCTCTGTCTCTCCTCGCTCTGTCGGCTCTCTCCCGCTCTGCTCTCTTCCGTGCGCTCTGCCTCTCTCTCCTCGCTTCTGCCTCTCTCTCTCGCTCTGCCCTCTCCATTTGCTCTGCCTCTCGTCTGCTTGCTGGCTCTCTCTCTCTCTCTCCTCGTCTCTTCCGTCTCGCTCTCCTCTCTCTCTCTCTTCTCTTCTCTCTCTCTCTCTCTCTCTCCGTCTTCTTCTCTCTCCTCTCTCCTCTCTCTGCCTCCCATCTCTTCCTCCTCTCTCTCGTCTTCTCTCTCTTCTCTCTCGTTCTCTCTCTGGGAATAGTAGGATACACATATTCTTTCGCTTTAGGACTGAGTCAGATCCATTAGGAAACAATTAAATTATTTTAACATCAATGTTCAATGCAAATAGTTCGGTAGTCATTTGATTAGCTGTTCAGGAGTCTTATGGCTTGGGGGTAGAAGCTATTAGCACCTCTTGACTAGATTGCGCTCCGGTACCGCTTGCTGTGCGGTAGAGAGAGAACAGTCCTATGACTAGGGTGCTGGAGTCTTTGACCATTTTTAGGGCCGTCTCCTGCCTGGTATAGAGGTCCTAGATGAGGAAGCTTGGCCCCAGTGATTGTACTGGGCGTACGCACTACCCTCTGTAGTGCCTTGTGGTCGGAGGCGAGCACTTGCCATCCAGGCAGTGATGCAACCGTGAGGATGCTCTTGATGGTGCAGCTGTAAAACCTTTTGAGGATCTGAGGACCCATGCCAAATCTTTTCAGTCTCCTGAGGGGAATAGTTTTGTCGTGCCTCTTTCACGACTGTCTTGGTGTGTTGGACCATGTTAGTTTTGTGTATGTGGACACAAGACTGGAGTACAGGAGTGGACTAAGCACGCACCCTTGAGGTCCCCATGTTGAGGATCAGCGTGGCAGATGTGTGTTACTAAGCCTTACCACCTGTGGGCGTCCATCAGGAAGTCCAGCTACAGTTCAGAGGAGGTGTTTTCATCCAGGGTCCTTTAGCTTAGTGATGAGCTTTGGAGGGCGCTATGGTGTTGAATGCTGAGCTGTAGATAAAACTTTTTCAAACATGATCTAATTTGCATTTCTATTGCATTTGCAGCAAATTTGGAGCAAACAGTAGATGTTCACAGAATTGTTTGCCAGAAAGTTCCCACAGTTTTGCCACAAATCTAATGTGACATGTGAAAATATGAGCTTGCTGCAAATTTGCAGCAAATGTCCAACAGATTTGCCACAACTGCTTGCCAGAGGGAGGGAAAAGTTTATGCCTACTGTAGACTCAAATGATCCATTTTAAGCACCAACGTCATTTTGTCGGGTGAGACACATGAAGCTCAGAGCACCAACGTCATGTTGTCGTGTGAGACACATGAAGCTCAGAGCACCAACGTCATGTTGTCGGCTGTGAGACACTGAAGCTAGAGCACCAACGTCATGTTGTCGGGTGAGACACATGAAGCTCAGAGCACCAACGTCATGTTGTCGGGTGAGACACATGAAGCTCAGAGCACCAACGTAATTTTGTCGGGTGAGACACATGAAGCTCAGAACAGCGCAAACTGGCTCTAACCAGAATAGAAAGAGGAGTGGGAGGCCCCGGTGCACAACTGAGCAAGAGGACAGGTACATTGGAGTGTCTAGTTTGAGAAACAGACACCTCACAAGTCTTCAACTGGTAGCTTCATTAAATAGTACCCGCAAAACACCAGTTTCAATGTCGACAGTGAAGAGGCAACTCCGGGATGCTGGCCTTCTAGGCAGAGTTCCTCTGTCCAGTGTCTGTGTTCTTTTGCCCATCTTAATCTTTTATTTTTATTGTCCAGTCTGAGATATGTCTATTTCTTTACAACACTGCCTAGAAGGCCAGCATCCCGGAGTCGCCTCTTCACTGTTGACGATGAGACTGGTGTTTTGCGGGTACAATTTAATGAAGCTGCCTACTACTAAAATGCCTTTAATGCTTGCTTCGAGGTAAGCAACACTGAAGCATACACGAGAGCACTAGCTGTTCTGGATGACTGTGTGATAACGCTCTCGGTAGCCGATGTGAACAAAACCTTTAAACAGGTCAACATTCACAAAGCCCCTGGGCAAGACGGATTACCAGGACGTGTACTCAAAGCATGCGCTGACCAACTGGCAAGTGTCTTATTAACTGACATTTTCAAGGTCTCACTGGCTGAGTCTATAATACCTACATGTTTAAAGCAGACCTCCCTGTGCCCAAGGAAGTGAAGGTAACCTGGCAAAATGATTAGGATCGGTACCGGTGCCCCCTGTATATAGCCTCGCTATACTTAATGTGTTACTTTTTAATTTAGTCTACTTGGTACATATTTTGTTAACTCTTTTTGTACTGCATTGTTGGTTACGTTCCTGTAAGTAAGCATTTCACTGTGAAGTCTACATTTGTTGATTTCGGCATGTGACAAATAAAGTTGGATTTGATTTATCATACCTAGTGCTATTAGTCATACACCACTATGTTTACTCATACCTAGTACTATTTATCATACCTAGTACTATTTATCATACCTAGTACTAGTTATCATACCTAGTACTATTTATCATACCTAGTACTATTTATCATACCTAGTACTATTTATTTATACCTAGTACATTTATCATACCTTAGTTATAGTTATCATACGCTATACTATTTATCATACCTAGTACTAGTTTATCATACCTAGTACTATTATCATACCTTTCTTTAATACTACTGATCATACCTAGTACTATTATCTATACCTAGTACTATTATTATACACTAGTACTATGTTATCATACCTAGTACTATTTATTCATTACCTATACTATTTATATACCTTACTATTTATATACCTAGTACATATTTATCATACAGTACTATTATTATACCAAATACATTATAGTACAACATACTATTTTATCATACTAGTACTATTTATATATACGTATTTCATACTAGTACTATTTATCATACCTAGTACTATTTATTATACCTAGTACTATTATCATACCTAGTACTATTTATCATACCTAGTACTATTTTTCATACCTAGTATATTTATCATAATACTAGTCTATTAGTCATACACTATTTTACTCATACCTAGTACTAAGTATCATACCTAGTACTATTATCATACCTAGTACTATTATCATACTAGTACTATTTATCATACTTAGTACTATTTATATACCTAGTACTATTTATCATACTAGTACTTTATCATCTATACTATTTATCATACCTTGTTACTATTTATCATACCTAGTACTATTTATCATACCTAGTACTATTTATCATACCTAGTTACTATTTATTATACCTAGTACTATTTATCATACCTAGTACTATTTATCATACCTAGTACTATTGATTATACCTAGTACTATTTATCATACCTAGTACTATTTATTATACCTAGTACTATTTATTATACCTATACTATTTATTATACTATACTATTATCATACTAGTACTATGTATTAATTACTATACTATTTATTATACCTAGTACTATTTATCATACCTAGTATCTATCATACCTAGTACTATTTATTATACTATACTATTTAATTCGATACAGTACTATTTATCATACTAGTACTATTTATTATACCTAGTACTATGTATACCTATACTATTTATCATACCTAGTACTATTTATTATACCTATACTATTTATATACTAGTACTATTCATACTAGTACTATTTATTATACCAGTACTATTTATCATACCTAGTACTATTATCGATTACCTAGTACTATTTATATACCTAGTACTATTTATACTATACTATCTATTATACTAGTACTATTTATACTAGATATTATTTAACCTATACTATTATTCATACTAGTACTAGTTATCATACCTAGTACTATTTCATACCATATATGTATAAAACTAGTACTAGTTATCATACTAGTACTATTTATCATACCTAGTATATTTATCATACCTAGTACTAGTTATCATACTAGTATATTTATCATACCTAGTACTATTTATCATACTAGTACTAGTTATCATACCTAGTACTATTTATCATACCTATACTATTATCATTAACCTAGTACTATTATTATACCTAGTACTTATTATCATACTGTATATTTACATACCTAGTACTATTTTCATACTTTAGTACATATATACTATACTATCATCAGTACTTTCACTTAATTATCATACTAGTACTATTTATCATACAACACTGCATCCAGAGGCTATTTACTCAGGACTGAAAGCTGATGGAAAGAGATGCACCTCTATTCATTCAACTGATGCACATGTTTCTATAACAATGTGGGTTCTAAATACAGATCACGGATGGTTACCTATCACTGTTAAATGGTATGGTTACCTCATTCACTGATTAAATGGTATGGTTAATCATCACTGATTAAATGGTATGGTTACCTTCTCACTGTATTAAATGGTATGGTTACCTTTCATCACTGATTAAATGGTATGGTTACCTTCATCACTGATTAAATGGTATGGTTACCTTCATCACTTGATTAAATGATGGTACCTTCATCACTATAAATGGTATGGTTACCTTCGATCACTGATTAATGCGTATGGTTACCTTCATCACTGATTAAATGTATGTTACCTTCACCTATAAATGTTCATTTAAGTAAAAGAGGAAAGAAAAATAGCCCACCCCCAACTGGTCTGATGGGAACATGAGGACATTGAGCTCAACGTTTGTGCGTCCGTCAGTCCCAGGCGTCCATGTTACGTCCATGTTAACTCTCAGAGTGGTCCACAATGGTACCTCTTCCTATATAGTGCAGTACTACCCTATGGCCTGGTCTAATATAGTGTATTACTACCTATGGTCCTGGTCTAATATAGTGTATTACTACCCTATGGTCCTGGTCTAATATAGTGCATACTACCCATGGTCCTGGTCTATATAGTGTATTACTACCTATGTCTGGTCTAATATGCATTACTACCCATGGTCTGTCTAATATAGTGTTACTACCCATGGTCCTGGTCTAATATAGTGTTATTAACCCTATGGTCTGGTCTAATTATAGTGCATTACTACCCCATGGTCCTGGTCTAATATAGTGTATTACTACCCCATGGTCCTGGTCTAATATAGTGTATTACTACCCTATGGTCCTGTCTAATATAGGCATTACTACCCCATGTCCTGGTCTAATATAGTGTATTACACCCCATGTCCTGGTCTATATAGTGTATTACTACCCTATGGTCCTGTCTAATATAGTGCATTACTACCCATGGTCCTGGTCTAATATAGTGTATTACTACCCCATGGTCTGGTCTAATATAGTGTATTACTACCTATGTCCTGGTCTAATATAGTGCATTACTACCCCATGGTCTGGTCTAATATAGTGTGATTACTACCCCATGGTCCTGGTCAATATAGTGTATATTACCCTATGGTCCGGTCTAATATAGTGTATTACTACCATGTTCCTGGTTAAATATAGTGTATTACTACCAATGTC
The DNA here is from genome assembly GCF_002910315.2 of Salvelinus sp. IW2-2015. Classification (NCBI taxonomy): domain Eukaryota; kingdom Metazoa; phylum Chordata; class Actinopteri; order Salmoniformes; family Salmonidae; genus Salvelinus; species Salvelinus sp. IW2-2015. The sequence continues at coordinate 6,106 of NW_019947133.1, read as the reverse complement.
CTGGTCTAATATAGTGTATTTACTACCTATGCCTGGGCTATATAGTGTATTATACCCTGGTCCTGGTCTAATATGTGTATTACTACCCTATGGTCCTGGTCTAATATAGTGTATACTACCCTATGGTCCTGTAATATAGTGTATACCCTATGGTCCTGGTCTAAACATAGTGCTTATAGATAATATGCTGACATTGGCCTTATTACTATGCATTTCTGCCACATTTCCGTATCATCTTCTTTATATCTGAAAGGTATTTGGTATCAAACTAATGACCTACTAATCATTTCAGAAAGTTCTGCTTATATGAAACATAGCCATAATGCTAAGCGGTTGGACACGCACTGCGCTCTTCATCTCTTGATTGTTGCTAGGCAGCACACTTCTGCAGTCCTCCTGGCATGTCACTTCACCATCTCTTCACATAGCTGTCACATGTTTTCTAACAGCAGCTGGATCCAGAAGAAATAAATGTAACTGATTTAAACAAATATGGAATATTTGATAGACTGATCCAAATGAGGCATGTATCAAATTGTTGCTTTTCTGCGGTTCCCGAGTCATCCAGTCCTCGTAATACATTTGAAGCAATAGCCTACCCATGTTGGTCAACTAGATGATATTACTCACCGATTTGATTGGGACAGCGCCATCGCACTGCTTTGAGTCACAGCATTGGGACTCTGATAAATCAATCAACGTCAGATCCTGTTTGGGTATTTGCAGGTTACAATTAAACTTTGGAAATGTTAGCTAAGTTGTGAGTGAGCAGCATTCTGGGTGGGGTTTCTGAAGGTGTAGCCTCAACGGCACGTCCATTCTGTCACAGACACTATAATGGCACAGATATAAAGATGAGTCCTCTATCTACTCTTATGGAGCCTCCCATTCTGTCAAGACACTATAAGCACAGATATAAAGATGAGTCCTCTATCTACCTCTGTGGAGATATAAAGATGAGTCCTCTATCTACTCTATGGAGATATAAGATGATCCTCTATCTACCTCTATGGAGATATAAAGATGAGTCCTCTATCTACCCTTGGAGATATAAAGATGAGTCTCTATCTACCTCTATGAGATATAAAGAAGTCCTCTATCTACCTCTATGGAGATATAAAATGAGTCCTCTATCTACTCTATGAGATATAAGATAGCTCTATCTACCTCTGCGAGATATAAAGATGATCCTCTATCTACCTCTATGGAGATATAAAGATGAGTCCTCTATCTACCTCTATGGAGATATAAAGATGAGTCCTCTATCTACCTCTATGGAGATATAAAGATGAGTCCTCTATCTACGTCTATGGAGATATAAAGATGAGTCCTCTATCTATCTTGTGAAATATAAAGATGAGTCCTCTATCTACCTCTATGGAGAATAAAGATGAGTCTCTATCTACCTCTGTGGAGATATAAAGATGAGTCCTCTATCTACCTCTGTGGAGATATAAAGATGATCTCTATCTACCTCTATGAGATATAAAATGAGACGCTCTATCTACTCTATGGAGATATAAAGATGAGTTCTCTATCTATTCTGTGGAGATATAAAGATGAGTCTCTATCTACTCTATGAATAAGATGAGTCCTCGATCTACCTCTTGGAGATATAAAGATGAGTCCTCTATCTACCTCTATGGAGATATAAAATATGAGTCCTCTATCTACCTCTATGGAGATATGAAGATGAGTCCTCTATCTACCTCATTGGAGATATAAAGATGAGTCCTCTATCTACCTCTATGGAGATATATAAGATGAGTCCTCTATCTACCTCTATGAATATAAATGAGTCCTCTATCTACCTCTTGAGATATAAAGATGAGTCCTCTATCTACCTCTATGGAGATATAAAGATGAGTCCTCTATCTACCTCTATGGAGATAAAAGATGAGTCCTCTATCTCACTCTGTGGAGATATAAAGATGAGTCCTCTATCTACCTCTGTGGAATATAAAGATGAGTCCTCTATCTACCTCTGTGGAGATATAAATGAGTCCTCTATCTACCGTCTATGGAGATATAAAGATGAGTCCTCTATCTACCTCTATGAGATATAAAATGAGTCCTCTATCTACTCTATGGAGATATAAAGATGAGTCCTCTATCTACGTCTATGGAGATTAAACATGAGTCTCTATCTATCTCTGTGGAGATATAAAGATGAGTCCTCTATCTACCTTATGGAAATATAAAGATGAGTCCTCATCTCCTCTATGGAGATTTAAGATGAGTCTCTATCTACCTCTATGGATATAAAGATGAGTCCTCTATCTATTTCTATGGATTTCCTCTCAGATTTAGTCTGGTTTAGCTCTATTCCGGTAATTTTTTTTCTCCTGAAACTCCCCAGTCCTTAACGATTACAAGCATACCCATAACATGATGTGGCCACCACTATGCTTGAAAATATGGAGAGTGATACTCAGTGATGTGTTGTATTAGATTTGCCCCAAACAAAACACTTTTTATTCAGGACAAAAAGTGAATTGCTTTGCCACAGTTATTTCAGTATTACTTTAGTGCCTTGTTGCAAACAGGTTGCATGTTTTGGAATAATTTAATTCTGTACGGGGTTTCTTCTTTTCACTCTGTCAATAAGGTTAGTATTGTGGAGTAACTACAATGTTGTTGATCCATCCTCAGTTTTCTCCTATCACAGCCATTCAACTCTGWAACTGTTTTAAAGTCACCATTGGCCTCATGGTGAAATGCCAGAGAGGAAAGTAACTGCTCAGGGAAACCCAAAGCCTCGCAAAGAACGGACCCTTCTTTGAGCATGGTGAAGTTTTCAACTACACTTTGGATGGTGTATCAAGACACCCAGTCACTACAAAGGTACAGGCGTCCTTCCTAACTCAGTTGAAAACCTCCCTGGTCTTTGTYGTTGAATGTGTGTTTGAAATTCACTGCTTGACTGAGGGACCTTACAGATAATTGTATATGTGGGCTACAGAGACGAGAMAATCATTAAACAAACATGTTAAACACGCAACTTCTGTGACTTGTTAAGCCTGATCTTYTTTAGGCCATAACAAAGGGTTTGAATACTTATTGACTCAAGACATTTTAGCTTTTAATTAATTTGTAATAAAAAATMTAAAACATAATTCCGCTTCGACATTATGGGGTATTGTGTCTAGGCCAGTGACACAAATCTCAGTTGAATCCATTTTAAATTCAGACTGTAACACAAAACAATGTGGAAAAATTCAAGGGGTGTGAATCCTTTCAGAAGACAGTGTACATGGAGCCTCCCCCTTCGTGCTCTGTGTGATAGAAAAGGAGATAATAAACACCATGTGTACATTGGAGAAAGARAAGCAATTTCAGTTGATTATGCTTTGAGTTGCACCCTATACCTGCTTTTGACGAACCAAGCAGGGTTCTGGTATACTGTGTTGGTCCTTTGCCCAAAGCAAAGTGGTAACCAATTTCTCTTGACCATCATGTGTGCTGTTTGGACTTCCGCAGGCAGTGCAGTCTGACCAAGGTTCAAATTTCATGTCAAAGCAAGTGCTACAGCAGTTGGGTGTTACCCACTGCCCCTCTACTGCCTACCACCCAGAGTCTCAAGGTGCTCTTGAGAGGTTTCATCAGACTGTGAAGTCTATGTTGAGAGTTTACGGCTTTGAGGTTGAGAAAGACTGGGATGAAGGAGGATTGTTCAGGAGTCTCTCGGTTTTAGTCCGAACGAGCTCGTGCTTGGACACGTCCTTTGAACTTGCTGATTGAGGTTGTTGCAGACCAACACCTKAAACAAAAACAAATCTGTTGGAGCACGTTAGCACTGATACAGATGACACCGTTCCTGGGAGTAAAAGTGGAGCAAACCCAAACAGCACAAAACATAAAGGTTCTGTTCAACAAGCTAAGAACAGGACAACATAAAGGTTCTGTTCAACAAGCTAAACAACAGGACAACACAATATAAAGGTTCTGTTCAACAAGCTATATAGAAAGGACACACTTATGGTTTTTTGTGTTAACAAGCTTAGAAGGCGACCACAATTAAAGGTTCTTGTTCAACAAGCTAAGAACAGGAACAAATATAAAGGTTCTGTTCAACAGCTAAGAACAGGACAACCATAAAAGGTTCTGTTCAACAAGCTAAGAACAGGACAACACATAAAGGTTCTGTTTAAACAAGCTAAGAACGGACAACACAATATAAGGTTTGTTCACCAGCTAAGAACAGGACAACACAATAAAGGTTCTTGTTCAAAGCCCTAATAGAACAGACAAACAATATAAAGGTTCTGTTCAACAGTAAATGAAAGGAAACAAATTAAGGTTCTGTTCAACAAGCTATAGAACAGGGACAACCAATTAAAGGTTCCTTTCACAAGCTAAAGAAGACAACACAAATATAAAGGTTCTGTTCACAAGCTAAGACAGGAAACACAATATGGTTCTGTTCAACAGCTATAGAACGGAACACAATATAAAGGTTCTGTTACAAGCTAAGAACAGGACACATATAAGTTCTGTTCAACAAGCTAAAACAGGACAACACAATATAAAGGTTTCTGTTTCACAGCTATAGAACAGGACACATAAAGGTTCTGTTCAACAAGCTATAGAACAGGAAAACAATATAGGTTTCTGTAGCTTAGAACAGGACAACACAAATATAAAGGCTTCTGTTCAACAAGCTATAGAACAGGAAACACAATATAAAGGTTTTGTTCAACAAGCTATAAAAAGGCACACAACATAAAGGTTCTGTTCAACAAGCTTAGAACAGGACAACCATATACAGGTTCTGTTAACAGCTAAGAACGGACAAACAATAAAGGTTCTGTTTCACAAGCAACAGAACAGGACAACACAACATAAAGGTTCTGTTAACAAGCTATAGAACAAGGACAACTATAGGTTCTGTTACAAGCTATAGAAGGAAACACATATAAAGGTTCTGTTCAACAAGCTATAGAACAGGAAAACAACTAAGGTTCTGTTCAACAAGCTTAAAGAAAGACGAACACACTATAAAGGTTCTGTTCAATCAGCTAAGAACAGGACAACAAATATAAGGTTCTGTTAACAAGCTAAAAGAGGAACAACACAATATAAGGTTCTTGTTCAACAAGCTATAGAAGGACAACACAAATAAGGTTTCTGTCAACAAGCTATAGAACAGGAAACAAATATAAGGTTCTGTTCAACAGCTACTAGACAGGACAAATAAAGGTTCTGTTCAACAAGCTTATAGAAACAGGACACAATATAAAAGGTTCTGTTTCAAAAGCTAAAGAAGGACAACAATATAAAGGTTCTGTTCACAAGCTAAAGATTAAGGGTGTAGCTCTTGCCAAATCTCTTTTTTCCAAGCAAGCACTGGGCTAGCAGCCTTAGTATATCTGTGTAGAAACGGTGAAACACTTTGTGCTAGGAGGACAACAATGAAAATCCTGACAGCGAGGGTATTCCATTCAGTACGCCCACCAAGAAGACAATCTCAGAATGAAATAGAGACACACACACACCTGGGACACACACACCAACAACAACACCAACACACACACTGGAACACACACACACAGACAACACACACACACTGGGATGGCCTGTACATTGCATTGACACCCTGTTTTCTATTCTAAACCAAGTTTACTCCCTACCAATTGGTGTTTCTGAGCCTGTATTTTGGTAGGAGCCGTCTCTGTTTTGTATCTTGACAGTGTGGAATATTCTGCCGATTTTTTTTTCTTTTGCTACTCAATTCAATTTAATTTAAGGGCTTTATTGGCATGGGAAACATATGTTTACATTGCAAATGCACGTGATGTAGGATAATACCGTTTTCCAACTGCCTTACACCAGTTTAAAACGTCTCCTTTTTTTCAAAATCTACACAAATTCAACGAGCACGACAAAATGCAAAATGCTCACTTCCTTAAAATGTAACACTGCATTTCAAATGCCATAAACACATGTCAGAATGAAGCATTTGCTCAAATGGCAACACTGCTTTCATAATAGTACTTTTTGGATATACCATGTAAACACTGTTGTTCTAATCTAAGCTCGTTGGTCTTTCATAGGCTTATATCTACTAATTCATGTTCTACAGTGAAGTAATCTGATGAGAGGGGTA
>NW_019947132.1:7855-24637 GCF_002910315.2 Salvelinus sp. IW2-2015 | reverse complement strand
AAGAAGTGCGATGATGTAAGTGGTGTGCGTGTGCATGTGTGTGTGTGTGTGTGTGTGTGTAGGGCCTACGTGCATATGCATAGGTTTTTGCACAGCAATTTATAGCATGGGAAAATGCACCAATGTGTGTGTATCATATGCAATTCAGATATGAATTGTAAATCGGTCGTGTGTGATAGTGAAAGAGTCTGACTGTGTGGGCCATATTAGTAACAGATGTCCTTGGAAATATAGGATGAATCATGTTGCTGGCATGGTCTCAGGGGGACTGTGGAGGTGGCGGTCGTACCCAAGCTGTCATCTCCCTCACGGCTATCTTCAATGCTTTATGGCCTATTCATGTTAGGAGGAATGAGCTACTATTGGAGTCACTCTCTCTGACAAGCAGATATTTTCCATTCTCACCCTGTTCAGACCTTGCTCTAATTTAATGAATCGGAAATTCTGGATAAACTCACATTTGTTAGCATTTAGACAATGCAAGTAATGAGTATAATTTAAGTTTTTCACAAGAGGCGTAAAGGCTAAGACACCGCTTTTACCAAGAAACATTGAAGCAGCGCAGTAGAAGGAGATATTGTCATGCGGAGAACAAAGGCCTAATATTACCAAGACCAACGTTTTTGTAATGTAAAAAACTTTATTTGTCGGCAGCCGCTATCAGTGCTAACGTGAGTAATTCATCTGATATGCCGTCGACTATTCTGGCGATGCCCTCAATGACTGGTAAAAAATTAATAGGAAATTTCTGGCTTCAGTTTGTTGTTCCAATGAATTTCTCTTCTGTGTTGAGGGAAGTGCTAATTAACTGAATGTTGAATGAATTCTTAGGGCATAGAGTGGTATCATGCGAGGAGACAAATGCGATTTTAAGCTCTGTCAGAAGAGACGCGTGGAAAAAATTGCTGGCGAAATTAGGGAGGTTGTTTGCGCGAGACGTTTTCTGTGTGTATACATTTCATGGGTGAGGAATCCAATCTCGACAGGAGCACTGCCTCTCCTAATACACTCTAGTGTACTCACCTACTCTATGTTTACTGCTCTAGAAACACTCCGCAAGATCTCTTGTAACACACACACACACAAAAAACAGACACACATTAACAAACCACACCACAACACAACAACACCACCAACCACCACAACACACAACCACCAACACCGAGAGTTGCATGGTAGTGGGAAGTGAAGATGGGAGACTTATTATGCTGTACAACAGCAACAAGATTTTTGCCGTCATCTTCCATTGACCAAATTCTCACATTCCTTGACTGTGAAAGCAAATAGACAAGACATTTAAGTTGCCAACTCTCGCTTGTTATGGAGCTTGTGTGGATTTTTCTGTAATTTTCCCAACCAGTCCAGAGAGTAGAGGTGCTTCAGAATAGATAATGGGCAAGGCCCATACCTCTCTCTCTCACTCTCTCCTGCCTATCCATACATGTTTTCCCGTTTTCCTTCTCTGCTTTCGTCTCTGACTGCACGATACCAATTGTTTCTAGGTTTGGGAAGTTTTTGGGAAGAGAATTACGGTAGACAGTGTCATGGAAATGTAGGCGGCAAGCTGAGCATTACTCTGTAGCCTCATAAATTCTCCATTTCCTCAACATACTGGTTGTAACGAAGGGAGGTTTGCTTGTGCGTAAGACATGCCACCCCCCCACCCTCCCCCCAGTGGTGCCCGTACTCCATCTCCACCTGCTGCTTCCACTTCAGAGCCTAGGCTCCCTCCACTCACTTTAAGACAGAGCCCCAGCTTCTGCCTGGATTTTATAGGACGGTTGCACTTAGCCACACTTCATTTGAGAACTTTTCCCACTTTCATTTCGGTCTGGTAACCAATGCCTGATGATTCTTGCCGATACATTTTTTCCACTGGTGCTAGATTATAGTTTCAGTGCTCTTTACTTGGGGGTCCAGGCATAACCATTAGCAGAGATTGAATAGAGCTGGAAACTAACATTATCATCATATGTATGATGCCGCTGTGCTGTGAAAACCTGTAGTCTATAAACCCCTCATAGCCTTGTTGTAGTGAAGTATTGACTAACGTACTCTCAGCAACAGGTCATCCTCCCTGCCTGAGTTTACTGTATGAAGGCAGATCAAAGGGCTGCCAGGATTTAGATGTATATTTGTGTGTGATTTGTGTGAAGGGGCTTTTCCCTTCAGAGAGCCTATGCCCACCACGATATAGGGAAAAGACATCTAAGTTACCAGTTGATAGAGTAAGTTAGCTGAGGGCCGTGGCTGCTTCCTGTTATGGTGGTCGTGTTTCACATTGTATATTTTCTAACTCAAAAGTGGTGATGTTGGCTGGCACAATTGCAGCTTCGCATTCTAAACACATTGGATATGCCCCAGGAGTGGTAAATGGGAAAACATTGATTTTATTCACTTTTTTCATTATTAATGTATCCCTGTTGTTTTTGTAACACGCATAATAATACAGCCAGCCTCTGTTTTCATTTTCAATGAAGGTCTGAATTCAACCTTCCCTAAGTGTGGGGGTGATTCGATGGGAGAGTTTGGTGGCGGTTTCCAGGGTTGTGGCACTTTCCCTAACTCGTGCGTTTAAGTAGTTGAGCTCCTTCTCCTTTATTGGGAAGCTCTTGCCTCTTTTTGGGCTGGAGTAATGTAGTGGTGGAACCAGTGAGGTCTGTGCATCCTTCAATCACATCTTACACTCCTCCGCTCCGCACCTACCATTCTTGTTCACCACAAAGACAGAACCCCCATAGGGACTGAACGACCAAGCTGGTACTTGTATGTAGAACCAGCTGGACCTGAAGATTGCGCAGTCATCACTCACTTGATCATTCATGAAGACTTGACCCACGGTAACCCCGTAGTACCTGTAAGTCATTCAAAATAGGGTTTGTGTTTTGATATTGATGACTATCTCTTAGGTTTTTACAAATCAGCTCCGGGTATTCCCAACACCGCACTTGATGTCAGCAACACCTGCTTATTTTGGCCAGGCACTACCTGTTTCTTTAACGAGACAGGATGCCATGAAGCAGACAAGGCTGTTTTCACCAGGGGACCTTAATCTAATCTCGACTCCCCCTCAACCATGACATTCAACTGCTCACTGAACACAACACGTCATCTCCAATCAAACTTGGGGAAGGCAGAGCATGTGGAAACAGCTTCTTGTAAACTGGCGCTGGCCTCGGCTTAAGCTTTCATGTTTACACGCCGCCACCGCCAATTATTTGCGTTCATCAATGATTTAGGTTCAACGTTTATTTTTATTCTGTACCTGTCTTTTGATTTTGATTTACCGGAGAGCCCTCGGAACAAAGCTGCTAAACTGTATAATCTGAATTCTTCAAGAGTTTTTTATCTGGAGTAAAAAATCACTCTTGTTGCTCTTTCTCTTTTGCTCGATCTCTCTCCCGCCTCTCCTCTTGTTCCCCCTCCTTCATTCCCCCTCTTCTGTGGTTGTCTGTCGTTATGTGAGAGCAAGGTGACTACTTCAACTGCCGTTCAGTGTAAGTGTCCACAGCAGTTATTCCTCTGAACTGGGCTCTATTTAATGCTAATTCAACAATTCAGCCCATGTGATGTGACGGAATTCACATATCAGGAGGTAAGAGAATATTGATGTTAATCATATTCGAGGAGAGGGGACCTGCACCGAGGTTTCCTGTAAATGTTACCCCAACCTCATTTGCATACATACATCTGGGCCAATTAGAAAGCAAACATGATTGCTGTTGGGTTAAATAAAATCATTTAACTCCTAGAAGGCGCCCAGTGTCACGGCATGGAGAGAGAGAGAAACATGGGGTTGGGATGATGGGAATTTATTTTAACTTTCGCTCTGTGATGTTATTTACTGGTGTTAAGCCTCGGGATAGCATGCAATTGAAGAACGGTTTAAAAATGGAAAAACGAAATCCATCAGATGTGACGACAGGCTGACCAAGGGACTGAGTCTTTTCCATGTACTTCCTTAATAACTGCAACTTCCGGCGCCGAACAGCAGAGTGAGACGATGAACTTGCCTTGGTCCGTTCCGACGGTCTCCCAAAGTCTCATCACACATGGGAGGAACTTAAATACCAGGTGTGTCCTTGTGTTGTAGGGAGAAGGCAGGGAGAGGCCTCTACACTGGGGGAGGAACAGAGGTACAGTCGTATGGTGTTTTGGGGTACTGGTTGGCAAAGAGGGGGCAAGTGACGCCAGGACAGATAACACCTGGCCCGCCTGGGCGCTATGCGCCTTAGCGCGAGAGGGATCTGGGGTCTCAGCAGCCTGCCTTGACTGAGAGTCGTCGGGTGGAAGTAAAAACGTCCCCTAGAAGGCAGGCGCCCACCATCTGTGACAATGGCCCACGTCTGCAAATCAGCAATGTGTGCAGGCCGACGCCATACGCCCGTCTGATATTCCCACTCAGCCATATTCACACACACACACACACACACAACACACACACACACCACACAATACACCAAACACACACACACCACACAAGCACCACACAGCACACAACACACACACACACACACACAACACACACACACACCACACACACACCTTCACACACACATCACACACAACACACAAACACCATACACCCATACACCATACACTCAACTACACACCTAACTAAAACCACTACATCAATCCACACACAACACACACACACACACACCACACACACACACACACACCACAACACACACACACACTACACACACACACACACACACACACACACACACACACACACACACACACACACACAACAATACATCATCCAACACTTCAATCTCACCGCACCCCCCACCCTGTCTGCGTTTTTTTCTTTTTTTTATGCGAAAAAGAAAGCGGAAGGAGAAGGAGAGCAGTGCAGGGGCGGGCGGGCGGTGGAAGAAACCTTATTTCTTCCGGCATGCTGCAGCGGATGGGTTATTGAGGTGGCTGTAATTTGATAAGAGAGGAAACTCAATTGACTGTGAACAGTCAGCAGTTTGAGGCCAGTCAACATTATCTGATGTGGAGGTGGTGGTGGTGGTGGTAGTGGAGGCAGGGGGAGACAGGAGGAGGGGGAGGGAGGGAGTGGGCCCCTGACATTGGCAATCTCACTTCCATGGAACAGAGAGAGATGGGAGGAGCGGGCTCGACCGCTTGAGGTCCGATATGTTCTCGGACGGAGCCGCGGGCGGTGTTCGCCAGGGATTGCACCACATACTCCGGTCTGATCAATCCTAATCTGGGGATCTCCCCTGAGCCCCTTCCATCCTCCTTGCTGTTTCAAACATTCGCTCATCCTTCCTTTATCCCTACTTTTTACACCACGCTCTCGTTATTATGCTTCTTCCCAGTACTTTTGTTGTTTGTGGCTGCTTCTTCTTTGCCAGATAAAGAGACACAAGTGTGATCAGTGCAGGCCTTTGATGTTCCTATAATAATGGGCCAGCGCGGCCCCTCCAGAGCCTCCGCTTCCTAGTCAGATCAAAGATTAGCTCCACGTCGGCCCCAGACAGCCCTGGAAAAAGAACTTTATGGATTCCAGGAGCCCCGCACGGTGCACTAGGCCCCTGCCTCTCCAGCACAGTACCTCGTCAGACGTGGCGGCGAAACACTTTCACACGCAGTCTATTGAACTGTTTGTTCTCCAGGATCTACAAAAAAGAGATTACAAGAAAGGCTGAACAATGGCTGACTTTTTTATCAACACCACGTTTCAGAGGCAATCAGCAACAGATCAGACAGTTTAAAAAATCTCTCGGGAGAGAACGGATGGGACAAAGGGGATTGTTGTGCTACTGTTAAACCAGGCTGTAGAATGCCTCGCTCGAGACCTCTTAAGGCATTGGGATCTGGTGAGCCGATGCAGGAATTAGGCTGGTTTACACATGAGCAGCCGCTCATGTGGCATTGGGAAAAGTCCATCTGGGGCTGTGTTTTACAATGGCAGCGTACCATTCTAAAGGTTGCCCCTCAGACTCATGGACTGTGCATATGAGAGTGTGGTGTAACTGGACGTTGAGTTAGTAAATGCAAGGCTATGCTGGCATTATATTAGATGAAGGTGTCCCCGTGGTCAAGATAAACAGGAATCCTCCAGCAGCATTTACATGCATGGAGACCAAGTTGGCCTGCCCATGTTAACCTTTTAAAGAGACCACACTTCTTAGCCTTTTGTGAAGGATAGAGAGAAAAAAACTAGCCCACTCCATGCTAGACTGCTCTCAGTAAGACCTGCAGCGAGGAAGAGGAAGGGGAGGGAGAGACGGACCGCTCTGCTAAACCAATATGAATGGAATCATTTATTTTCTATAACCCCACCCACTCTACTTACTAGCCATTGCACCATGCTGAGGTATTGTTGACAGTGTGCAGGTACAGTAGAGCGCGCACAACAACGTAGAGAGGGGTGTCAAAGTCATTTGAAGGGGGGGGGGGGCAATCCCTTTAGCAAGGTTGACCTCGAGGACCGGAGGAAATCGTGTATTAAGTTGGTTTCTGCCTGGAGAAATTGGTGTCAAAAGATAGTCCTCTCTATCCATCGTTTTTGGAATTCCGGATGCTCCTCGTACTGTCTAGCTTTTGGTTTTTTGATTTATGAACCAAGTCAAGACACTGTATGAATGTAGGTTCATTATCATTCTCTACACAGTTTTTGATTTGGTTTTTGTCATATTTTTGTATTAATTGAGTTCTTTTCCCCCACAACATTTTTTCTACAAAAAACCTCAGTCACTTTGACAATAGGTTTCATATCCAATTGTAAAAAATCCAAACCAAAATCCTGTATAAACACTTCATCTTGGCAGCCTGTATTCTCTGGGGATTTGATGTTCGTGTCCCCAGCATGAATAGCATACTGAGCAAGCATACACCGTGGCGCCCACGGCACAGATTAGGTTCTCCCTTCAATATTCATGTATCTTCCGGAATAAAGACTTGGTAAACAGCTGTGGATGAACCAAGAGTTAGGGATTTCAGAGCTTGCAGTAGGAAACCGCCACTAAGGCTCTTAAATGAGATGGTCCACTAGGACATTTAACACACTCAATCTGAATGTGGAGCAAAGACTTCCACCAGCAGCACACACACACACACAACACACACACACAACTCTCCCAATCACCCCTTTGACTCCTATTGAAATTAGCACCATTAATTTCATCAAGGTACGCGTACAATTAAAACATTCATCTGTCATGCGAGATTGTGGCCCAAATTACAGAGGGTGACAGTCAGGCAGGCATTGATATCACACAGAACAGTAGATGAGTAGCTAGCAGCCCACCACCACAGCACACGGAGGCCCGTGTGGTTGCGTGTGTGCGCGACGTGTGGTGGTGGTGGGTTGTGTGTGTGTGTGTGTGTGGTGTGTGGTGTGTGTGGTGGTGTGTGTGTGGTGTGGGGTGTGTGTGTGTGGGTGTGTGTGTGTGGATGGCGTGTGTGTGTGTGATGTGTGTGTGTGTGTGTTGTTTTGGTGGCACTGAGCGGCACCACTGGGAATATCAGGACATATGGGCCGTCCAGAAATGCACTTCTCTGTGTCGGAGTGTGTACTCTTTTGTGGAGGTTGATGAGGAAGACAACAGAGGGATACATCTTCTATGCCACGCTGACACACAATCTATATCTTCATATATGTCTATGTTTGTGTTCCGTGTATTTAAATCCCTTTACAAGTTATGCTCACGGTAGCCGTGGACAAGACCGATCATGTTAATGCGAATTAGACCTATCCAGTTTCCTGCTCTGACTTACTAATAATAGTTGGTTTCGTCCTAAAGTAACAATGTCTGTTACTGATTCCTGTTGTTCTCATCTGAACGTTACGATCACACCACCAGTCCCACTAGTAAACCATCACACTGAACCGGTAGATCACACCACGTCCCCCACTAGGTTTCATTATCCATCACACTGAACAGTGTGAGATCACCACAGGGCTAGTATAATCATCACACTGAACAGTGTAGTCGACACACCAATCCCACTAAGTATTTCCAAATAAAATACTCAATTAGATCCACGACCGTCCCACTTAGTTATTAACTCATCACACTGACCGTAGTGTTAGATTCCAAACAGTACTACTAGTATTATCCGTCACACTGACAGTGTAGATCACACCACAGCCTATAACTAGTAAATGTGCCATCACACTGAAACAGTGTAGATCACACCACAGTCCCACAGTATAACCATCACCACCTGAACAGTGTAGATCACACCAGTCCCACTAGTAGTTACCATACCACACTGAACAGTGTAGATCACACCACAGTTCCCACTAGTATAACCATCACACTGAACAGTGTAGATACACCACAGTTCCACACTAGTTTACCATCACACTGAACAGTGTAGAATCCACTACCCACAGTGCCCACTATTATAACCATCACAACTGGACAGTGTAGATCACACCACAGTCCCACTAGATATACCATCACACTGAAACAGTGTAAGATCACACCCACCAGTTCCACTCAGTGCTACAGCCATCACACCACTGAACAGTGTAGATCACACCACAGTCCCATAGAATTCCATTCACACTGAACAGTGTAGATCACACCACAGTCCCACTAGTTAACCTCACCATCGAACAGTAGATCACACCACAGTCCCACTTGATATACCTCACACTGAACAGTTGTATATCACACCACCTCCACACTAGTTATGTACCATCACAACTGAACAGTGTAGATACACCACAGTCCCACTAGATTACCATCACACTGAACAGTGTAGATCACACACAGTCCCACCGTAGTTACGTTACCGAAGATGGAGGAATTATGTATGCCCTGTCCTCATGTACACTTTTTGGGTGGATTTGCACTTTCAGAAACTGCAATTACTCTTTACATATCAATTTTAAAACGGTTTATTACAAAGTCTCGTTTTGATGTCTGAGTGATAATATAATATATATAATTTTACAAGGATATGCTTCTTTCAAGTGTGGGTTGCGGATCTTTTTAATATATGCACTACATTACTTGTGCATGCTGCATACTTTGGTGCACATCCCCTGCATACTTTAGATATATGTTAATGACTTTAATAGGCTGTTTCTGTTTCTATATTAATCAAGGAATCAAAGTTCTGGGAAACAGCTGTGCTCAGTGGTGTCGGGGCGGCTGTGTTCCGTGTTTCAGGCCCATAGCCACGTCCTGTGTAGAACCTGCGTGTTGCGTGCAGGTTCCCCCTGATCGGCAAGAATGCCTGGTGATATGCAGGGGGAGGTGAGGTGAACATACATGTTCTATATTCTGGAGAGATCCTCTGTGAAAGGGTAAGATATGAAGAGTGTTGTTGACGTGCGGCGGCTTGGTGTCCATAGCACAGACACCTCACTCCTCCTCTCAGGCTTAGTGAAGACTGGCTAAGGGCTACACTGGCTCTTTAGCTTTCTTCCATCCAGCTGTAGCTAGTTTCTTCATCCAACTCAGGCAGAGGATGGATTCTGATAGGTTGATTTTTTTTTTTTTTTACTTCTTCACATTTTCATAGATGTCTGCCTTCTCTCTTCTTCTTCTTCTTCGTCTTCTTTTTCTCCCTCCAGCTCTCTCTCTGTTTCTTCCTCACTCTCTCTCTCCTCCACCATCCTCCTGTGGTGGTTCTGTTCCCCCTCCACTCCAGAGGAGGCCCATCTAACTGAACCTGATCCTCTGATTTTGCGCGGCTAATTCCCTGCACTCACACTGCTCAGTGTGGTGTCATAATTGGCATGCCATTGATTTATGCTCCTCTTACAGAGCCCTGAATGGCTGATGAGTGGAACCTTCTGTCATAATAGGCCTCGTTCAGGCCTCTCGTCGCGCCGCCGCTGCTCCCCTCGCCACGCTGCGATCCTTCCTGTCCTCCATTTGTTGTGGCTGAAACCCACCAGATTGTATTTATTTCCTTTTACATGGAGGATGACAAGGGATGAGTGGACATACTTTACCTTGTCCGTTAATGGCTCAGTCTGCGGTTTCACAGTCATTATGGCTCTGAACCAGACTTTACATCTCGTCTCCCSAGTGTCCAGAGATGTTGCTGGTCATCACGGACAATTTTCCATTCAAACCCAGAGCCACTTGGTCAGGGTTAATCGTTTGAGCCGCTGTTGTGATCATTTTAAAAGCATGGCAAATGCTGGATCAGAGCTCCCAATGTTAGAAGCAGCAAGACATTTTGAAGTGCGTCTCTTGTTCAGGCAAACAGCAGGGTACCCTGATGCACGCTGGGAGATGGGCACTCCCTGGAGGCCTCTGTAATCTTGTTCCCCTGCAATAGAGAGGTTAGGGAGGGGGAGAGGAGGGAGGGGTGCAGCCCTGGGGAGTTCAGAGCTCCATGGAGAGCAGTAGCACATGCTGCATCTCCCCAGCCTACCTCACCCTCCCCTCACGACGATCAGAATCACTGAGCTAAGCAGTATAGAGGCCTTCGCCATTACTACCGCTCCCTCACTAACGCTCCCACGGAATTGATTAGTTGTTTGTTAGTGCTGGTGTGTGTGGTAGATGGGGGAGGAGTATATGCGTGTATCATTTAGTTTTCTGATTCAGCTGGCGATAGGCTCTAAAAATGGTTTATTACTGCCTCTTTGTTAATGTGCTGCCCACCAACAGTGCCGGTTTCTACCATACACACACCATATTCACAGTTTTCTGAAAATTGTATTTTGATCTGTGTTCATATATCATATGCTATACAGATGAATAAGGAGCTGCTGTCTTCATGGTTTTTTTTCATTTTTTTTTGTGGCATTTCATAAAAATTTCAGTTGGGGGCCTTTGCAAGATCAAATACTATCACAAAGGTATTAGACATGCGAGATCAGACTGAAAGAGACAGGGCTATGCCAGTGATGGTGGGTAGGATCGGCTGGGTTAGCGCGGGGAGCGATGGAGAGAGCAAAAGCAGAGATCAGTTGACTGCTGCAGCCCCAGGCAGGGCCCTGCCTTTTCAAACTCCCAGCATCAGAGTAAAGGAGCTTGGGATCGGACAGGCAGGGCCCAACCCAGACGAGCTGTCAGGGAAGAGTTACTGTAGGGCGGGTTGCGATGGAGATGGGAGCCAGTCAGGCAGTGTTCGAGCCGGAGCACGTGGCAAGGAGCAGCACTATGTTAGTGGATGGGAGGGAGRGAAGGAAKWAGTGCTAGGGGAAGAACAAGGAGGCAGAAAAATCCCAGACCTTGTGCTTCTAAATCCCAGCTCATACATTGCTAATGCCCGGAGTAATATGGGTCTCATTCATAATGGATAAACCCTTGGCCCCCGCTTGCAAAGTATATCATGCGCACTGTAACGAGGTTAAAGATTGGGYTGTGTTTGCCGGGAATGCTGTGACCACTGCTGGCCCAGGCATTAGTGTGGGTTGTGGCYGGGAGCATGAGAGGGAGGGTAGTGATACTGCATCATATTAGTAGTAGGGCACTGGGAGTTTGAAGAATGTGACACCTCCACCATGTCTTATCCAGAATGTCACGGGGCTCGAGAAGAGCTGCCATTCTCCAAGCCTCGTGCCAGTCCTCTAGGGTCTTGCTTTCAGCTTGATTTGTCTTGCAACCATCAGCCCACGGTCAATTGGCAGTAATTTAGCACTTGCTGATATGGTCCGAGCCCTAGGGTAAATTAGCCAGAAGTTATTTTCAATTAGTTGAAAATTAATGCCCATTATTCGTACGGGTGGATAAATGCAGTCCCTTTCATTTGATATAGCCCTGATCAGAGCACCATGCAGAGGGCTGATGTGTTATCGTGTGGCAGAGTTGAGACAGTGGCTTTCATTAGCTGAGCCCAAACTACAGTATAGTACAGTATGGTTCCTGATGGACCATTGTGACTGGCCTACTTCACCTATTAGGATATTAATAACTCACCCCCCCTCACACCCAACACCAACACCGCCCCCTCCCACCCACCACCACCACCACCAACACCGCCCTCCGTCTCCCTCCCACCCACCACACAACACCCAACACCCCCCTCTCCCTCCCACCCACCACCACAACACCGCCCTCCCACCACCACCACCAAACACCGCCCCTCCCACCACCACCAACACCGCCCCCTCTCACCACCATCAACACACCCACCACCAACACCGCCCCCTCCACCAACCACCAACACCGCCCCCCACCACCAATACCACCAACCACACACCACCACCATCAACACCGCTCCCTCCCACCACTACAACACCACCCCTCCCACCACGACCAAACACCCCCCTCCACCACGATCAACACACCCCCTCCCACACCAACACGCCCCCTCCCACCACCACCAAACCGCCCCTCCCAACCCACGACCAACACCACCTCCCTCCCACCACGACCAACACCGCCCCTCCCACCACGACCAACACCACCCCTCCCACCACGACCAACCACCACCCCCCTCCCACACGACCAACACCACCCCCTCCCACCACGACCAACACCGCCCCCTCCCACCACTACCAACACCACCCCTCCCACCACGAAACACCACCCCCTCCCACCATCCCCAACAACCGCCCCTCCCACATGACCAACACAACCCCTCCACCACCGACCAACAAACACCCCCTCCCACCACGGCCAACACCACCCCCTCCACCACGACCAACAGCACCCCCTCCCACCACCGACCAACACCGCCCCCTCCCACCACCTCCAACACCACCCCTCCCACGACCCACTACCACCACCACCCAACACCGCCCTCCCCCACTCCAACACCGCCCCTCCCACCACCCCCAACACCGCCCCCTCCCACCACAACCAACACCCCCTCCCACCACGACCAACCACACCCCTCCCCACGACCACACCACCCTCACACAACACACGCACACACCCCCTCCCACCACCTCCAACACCCGCCCCCACACCACCACCAACACCGCGCCCCTCCACCACCTCCAACACCGCCCCCTCCACCTTCTCCAACCGCCCCCCCCCACCACCAACACCGCCCCCTCCCACCACCACCTCCAACACCGCTCCCTCCCACTACCACCAACACCGCCCCTCCCACCACCACCACACCAACACCGCCCCTCCCCCACCCACCACCACCAACAACCGCCTCTCACCACCAACACCGCCCCCTCACCACCACCACACCAACACCGCCCCTCACCACCAAACACCGCCCCCTCCCACCACCACCACCACCAACACCTCCACCTCTCGGCAGCCTAAAACAATGCATGAGCCTCTCAAGGGCAAAAGGCTGTACCACTTAGCAAATTAATATTTTATAGTGTGTTAAACTATGCAGAGCCTGGCTGTTGACTGACGAGGCGTCCTCAACACGGATGCCCCTCCTGTCCATCGCAGGGCTCCAATGAGTTCAGGGGTCGTTCTCAAGTCTTCTGTTTATAACACACCTGTTTATAACACCTTTTTATATAGATTGTGTTTGACAATTTCCTCAATTTCCTTGTGATAAGGGAGAGTGTTT
This sequence comes from Salvelinus sp. IW2-2015, assembly GCF_002910315.2. Taxonomy (NCBI): domain Eukaryota; kingdom Metazoa; phylum Chordata; class Actinopteri; order Salmoniformes; family Salmonidae; genus Salvelinus; species Salvelinus sp. IW2-2015. The sequence continues at coordinate 11,209 of NW_019947132.1, read as the reverse complement.
TGGCACATCTGRACTGTGATAATTCCATCATGTTTATCGTCAAATTGAACTCGTTGTCAGATTACATGGTTGGTTCCAAATGGGGGCCAAGACTGTAAACGGTCTTGTGTACCAATAAAAGAGCCAGCGAAGTTAAGAGAATAATGTCTTCTCACAGAGCTGTGGCTCTGAATTCATTTACGCCAACAGCTCTGCCTGTGCCAGTCCGTGTACTGTAGTCCCATAACTCTAAAGCAATCATCTAGAAGCCCTTTAATGCACCATGTTTCAGTGAGGGATCAGTGAGCATCCTCCCTAGGTCAATGGTCTTTGGCTTAATGATCTTTTGTACCATGGCTTTCACTGTCAACCGTCTGTTCTCAGGGAGGAGAAATAAGGCATGATCTCTCTTTTTCTCTCTCCCGTTCTACCTCCCTTTCTCAAACRCATGTTTTGACCACTTTAGTTKTGTCAGACCTTGGTTATGTGAGTGGAATACACTTRTAATTTTACCTTTTTTGCAACTTAACTACATACAGTATCTTACCTCGTTGGCTTCTATTTCCTACCTTCACCCCATCGTCCCTCCTTTCTCTCTCTCTCTCCCCCTCCTCTCTCTCCCTCCTCTCTCTCTACCTGTTTCTCTCTCTCTCTCTCTTGCTCTCTCTCTCTCTCTCTCTCATTTTTGACTGGGCATTGTCTGCTTGTCGATATTTGGGGCTGAATTAGCTGAAAGGGGAAAAGAGGCCTGTAAAAGTGAGGAGACAGCCTTTTGGAGGGCAGCCAGCCTATCTCCCTGGCTTGTTTATGCTTCAGGAATGATTCCCGATACCAGATAACCTGCAGGAACGTCAGCATGTGTCTGCCCTGAGGGATGGCAATGGATCCACCAATCTCTAATTATCAGCCTGCAGCCCCACTGCATTATTATAATTGTGATTTTTTTAAACTATTTAATATTGTAACATTATTAAAATCTTAATTGGTTGGGTAAATTGCAACCCTTTCCATCTCCTGTATCGTATAGTGCTAAAAAATAAACAGGTTGGCCGATTTTTCTTTGTGTTGTAGATTTAAAGTAAAACTGAGGTAAGATGTTCAGGTCAGTCTCTGGAAGGTTGGGTCCAGTGTGTGGCAGGCYGCTGCAAGCCCCTCTGGGGGTTAGTGTTTCTGCATTAGTGTTTGTCAGTGGATTTTTTAGGCAAACACGCACTGCATTACTTTGACATTGATTAAAAATACATGGCTCTATTCTCGGGGACAGTGCACAAATCAGCACAGTGTCCAGTCAGTCTGGGCGCTGTGGTGTGGTCTGGATGTCTGTCTGAGCCTCAGTCCAGTCAGTCCCCTGCTGCTTTCACTGCTCTGCTCTGGGCGGCGTGTCATGTTGGTAGCTCAAAGAAGCGCGGGCACAGACCCATCCGTGAGCACGCTACGCCACGGCCCGCCGCTCACAAGGCACTCCATGTAATCAACTTTAAGGCAACACTCAATGTGATCCTCATCTTAAAGTACAATATGCAGAAATCTCTCCACCATTTCCTGGTTGCAAAAATGTGAATAGTTCGCCTAATTTCAGTTTATGTGACAAAAAATGTGACAAAAAAAGCAAGTATAGTGTAGAAAATCATTGTACCATCTAAACCGCTGTGAAATATATTCTCCATAACCACATGTTTTTCCAGCTGTTTGAAGCTGGTGTATGAAACCAAAAGTAACAGACGCAAAAGCGAAACTTAAGAACGGAAAGCATAGAAATAGCGCACATAGAACTAAATCTACCACTTCTTAGACTTGCTTTCAACGAGAATGACAGATCTATATCTCATAATTCAACATGAATTTGGTCGGGTTGCCCAAAAAGTTACATATTCCAGCTTAAAGGGGAGATGGAGAAACCTGCCTGCCCTCATTTCCCCTTTCTGTCTCTCCTCCCCCTCCTCTCCCTACCTCTCCCAACCCCAGCCACCACACCTTCTATGTCGGCAACACTAACAATGCCACTCCTGCTAGAAGGGTTTCACTTTGCTGCTTTGTCTTTACCTCCTCTCTCTCTCTCTCTCTCCCTCTCTGTCTCTCTCCATCTTTCTATAGCTGCTATCCTCTCTACTCCATCCCTGAGTGGCTCTCTTGTTTCCTCTGGCTCATCTGTTAAGTGGGAGATAAACCTCAGTTAGGGTGTGTGGAAGTCACTTCTGTGGGGACAATGTTATCTGAGACCTAGCGCTACTCTGAGAGGAGTGTGTGTGTTAAAGTCCCACCGCCTTGGTGGTTTGTTCATTGTCGCGGTTTAGGGAGATGAGTGTGCCCACTTCCTTCTTTAGCTAATGCCTACTACCCACGCTGCTGTTGTGGCCTTCTCTCTCTGATAGCTCTGTGTGGTCATCTGTGCATAATGGCCTTAAATCACAGACCATTTCCATGCTCTGCCAGCAGAACTGTGGGTCCATCAGTGTGGGGCCATTTTGCTAGGACAGCTGGGGGGGTGGTAACCAAGACAGGGCAATTAGAGCCAATATAGGGGTATTACATCCATTCTCCCCCTGCCTCTTCTCTCATCACCAGGCTGGGCCAGGCTGGTAGAGCTGCCTGTCGATCGATGGCCAAACCTGCAGGGGAGTTGGACTACTACTGATTAGAGAGGCCTAGCAGCCTGCCACTTCACCCCTCCCCTGTTTCTGTTTCTCTTTTTCTCTCACTTATCTCCACTACTCATTCTGCTTTTGGTCCGTCCTCAGACTGTGAGTGCATGAATGCGCGTGTGTGTATGTGTGTGCGTGTGTGCCTGCTCCCTTTACCCTGACATCAGTGTGACATGGCACTTAATGGACTCTGCCATGTGAAACAAGCACCCTGGGTTAATTACCTTGCCAAGGCCCTGGCCTTTGTAGAGCAGTTCGTTCCCACTCGGCAWCCMCTGCGAGAAAGAGTGTGTGTCTCGGCGTATGTGAGAGACTGCTGAGATCCCCATTGTGACTGTAATCCTCTCAGATTCAGGCTTTTCCCCAACGCCCAAGAAACAAGTGTTTTGTTGTCCCTTTTGCAAAAATACAGAAGGCTGAAGCTACAGGCAAGCACTCGCGAAGCAGCTGAAGATAAAGCTGGGGGCTATTCTGAGAGTGGAGGGGCTACAGTGAGGAGAGCAATACACTCGGTGAATCCACCTCCCTCCCTCGCCTCATTCACATGTCGATTAGCATTGCCAATGCAGCAGCAGTCTCAGCGTTGAATGAGGCCGATAAGCACTGCATCAAAACAATCTCACAAATGGAATGTCGTCCTTTTTATCCGCTGGCGTATTCTGGTGAGTTTTGGTTGAGTTATTCAGTGAAATGACAATCAAGATTGCCAGTGTAGAAATTATGTATTTGTTTA
>NW_019947132.1:0-1020 GCF_002910315.2 Salvelinus sp. IW2-2015 | reverse complement strand
TAGAAACACAAAACATAGAAATGCCCACCCACACTCACGCCCTGACCGACTAACACATACAAAACAACAGAAAATAGGTCAGGAACGTGACACTTGTGTTTTAGGTTATTTTCCTGCTGAAAGGTGAATTCCATACATTTTTTTCCTAAAAAACATTCCCTAGTCCTTGCCGATGACAAGCATACCCATTACATGATGCAGCCACCACCATGCTTGAAAATATGAAGAGTAGTACTCAGTGATGTGTTGGATTTGCCCCAGACATAACACTTTGTATTCAGGACAAAAAGTTAATTTCTTTGCCACATTTTTTTGCCGTATTACTTAATTGCCTTGCCGCAAACAGGATGCATGTCTTTTTAGTATTTTTATCTTGTACAGGCTTCCTTCTTTTCACTCTGTCATTTAGGTTAGTATTGTGGAGCAACTACAATGTTGTTAATAAATCCTCCGTTTTCTCTTATCACAACCATTAAACTCTGTAACTGTTTTAAAATCACCATTGGCCTCATGGAGTCAGAGTTAGGAAAGACACCTGTATCTTTTTAGTGACTCAGTGTATTGATACACCATCCAAAGCCTAATTAATAACTTATATTATATATTCAGCATCTGTTATTTTTTACATTTTTATTTACACATCTACCAATCGGTGCCCTTCTTTGCGAGGCATTGAAAAACCTCCCTGGTCTTTGTGGTTGAATCTGTGTTTGAAATTCATTCCTCGATTGATGGACCTTACAGATAATTGTATGTGTGGTGTACAGAGATGGGGTAGTTATTCAAAAATCATGTTAATCATGTTAACCATTGAACACGGAATCCATGCAATTTATTATGCGATTTGTTATGCGATTTTTACTCCTGAACTTATTTAGGCTTGCAATAACAAAGGGTTGAATACTTATTGACATTTCAACTTTAAGTTTTTATTCATTTCTAAAATGTTCTACAAACAAAATTCCACTTTGACATTATAGGGTAATGTGTGTATATCAGCGCACAAAATCTCAATGTAAT
>NW_019947131.1:29723-40713 GCF_002910315.2 Salvelinus sp. IW2-2015 | reverse complement strand
CTGGTGGGTGGCTTTAGTTTAGTTGGGAGGGGTGGCTTAAAAGTTTAGTTGGTTGGGTGGGTGGCTGTTAATTTAGTTGGCTGGTGGGTGACTTTAGTTTTAGTTTGGTTGGTGGGTGATTTAGTTTAGTTGCTGTGGTGGGTGGTGGGTGACTAGTTTAGTTTGGTGGTGGTGGCTTTAGTTTAGTTGGCTGGTGGGTGCTTTAGTTTGTTGGCTGGTGGGTGCTTTAGTTTAGTTGGGAGGGGGTGGCTTTAGTTAAGTTGGGAGGGGGGTGACTTTAGTTTAGTTGGCTGGTGGGTGGCTTTAGTTTAGTTGGGAGGGGGGTGACTTTAGTTTAGTTGGGAGGGGGGTGGTTTAGTTTAGTTGGGTAGGGGGGTGACTTTAGTTTAGTGGCTGGTGGCGTGCTTTAGTTTTATGGCTTGGGAGTGGGGGGTGACTTTAGTTTAGTTGGCTGGTGGGTGGCTTTAGTTTTAGTTGGGAGGGGGGTGGCTTTAGTTTAGTTGGGGGGGGTGGCTTTAGTTTAGTTGGCTGGTGGGGTGACTTTAGTTTAGTTGGGAGGGGGTGGCTTAGTTTAGTTGGCTGGTGGGTGGCTTTAGTTTAGTTGGGAGGGGGGTGGCTTTAGTTAGTTGGCTGGTGGGTGACTTTAGTTTTAGTTGGGAGGGGGGTGGCTTTAGTTTAGTTGGCTGGTGGGTGACTTTAGTTTTAGTTGGGAGGGGGGTGGCTTTAGTTTAGTTGGATGGTGGGTGACTTTAGTTTAGTTGGCTGGTGGGTGGGTGGGGTGGCTTTAGTTAAGTTGGCTGGTGGTGACTATTTAGTTGCTGGTGGGTGACTAATTTAGTGGCTGTGGTGGTGGGTGGCGTGACTAGTTTAGTTGGCTGGTGGGTGACTAGTTTACGTTTGGCTGGTGGGTGGGTGGGGTGGGTGACTCGTTTAGTTGGTGGTGTGGTGACTGTTTAGTTTAGTGGTGGGTGACTAGTTTTAGTTAGGCTGGTGGGTGGGTTACTAGTTTAGTTTATGGTGGGTGGGTGACTAGTTTAGTTGGCTGGTGGTGACTAGTTTAGTTGGCTGGTGGGTGACTAGTTTAGTTGGACATAGTGGGTTGAGCGGTATTAGTTAGTTGGCGTGGGGTGGGTGGGGCTTGGTTAGGTTTATTGGGCTGGTGGGTGGTGGGTGACTGAGTTGGAGGTGTGGTGCTTTAGTTTAGTTGGTTGGGGTGACTTTAGTTTAGTTGGCTGGTGGGTGATAGTTTAGTTGGGAGGCGGGTGAACTATTAAGTTTAGGTTGGTTGGGTGGTGACTTTAGTTTAGTTGGCTGGTGGGTGACTAGTTTAGTTTGGGAGGGGGGTGGACTTTAGTTTTAGTTGGCTGGTGGGTTTGATTTAGTTTAGTTGGAGAGGCGGGTGACTTTAGTTTAGTTGGTGGTGGGTGACTTTAGTTTAGTTGTCTGGTGGGTGACTAGTTTATTGGGCTGGTGGGTGACTATGTTTAGTTGGCTGGTGGGTGGCTTTAGTTTAGTTGGCTGGTGGTGGCTTTAAGTTTAGTTGGGAGGGGGTGGACTTTAGTTATGTTGGTTGGTGGGTGGCTTTAGTTTAGTTGGCTGGTGGGTGACTTTAGTTTAGTTGGCCGAGTGGGTGCTTTAGTTTAGTTGGTTTGGTGGAGTGGCTTTAGTTTAGTTGGCTGGTGGGTGGTTTAGTTTAGTTGGGGAGGGGGGTGGCTTTAGTTTAGTTGGCTTGTGGGTGGACTTATAGTTTAGTTGGAGAGGGGGTAGGCTTTAGTTTTAGTTGGAAGGTGGTGACTTTAGTTTAGATTGGCTGGTGGGTGGGTGGGTGGCTTTAGTTTAGTTGGCTGGTGGGTTGCTAGTTTAGTTCGGCTGTGGTGACTTTAGTTTAGTTGGCTGTGGGTGGGTGGGGTGTGGCTTAGTTTAGTTTGGCTGGTGGGTGACTAAGTTTTAGTTGGCTTGTGTGGGTGACTAATTAGTGTTGGCTGGTGGGTTGGTGGGGTGACTAGTTTAGTTGGCTGGTGGGTGACTAGTTTAGTTGGCTGGTGGGTGGGTGGGTGGGTGACTAGTTTAGTTGGCTGGTGGGTGAAACTGAGTTTAGTTGGCTTTGGTGGGTGAACTAGTTTAGTTGGCTGGTGGGTGGGTGACTAGTTTAGTTGGTGGTGTTGGAGTGCTAGTTTTAGTTAGGCCTGTGGGTGACTTAGTCTTAGTTGGTGGTGGGTGACTAGTTTAGTTTTGGCTGGTTGGGTGACTAGTTTAGTTTGTGCTGGTGGGTGGCTTTAGTTTAGTTGGCTGGTGGGTGGCTTTAGTTTAGTTGGGAGGGGGGTGGCTTTAGTTTAGTTGGTTGGTGGGTGGCTTTAGTTTAGTTGGCTTGGTGGGTGACTAGTTTAAGTTGGCTGGTGGGTGGCTTTAGTTTAGTCTGGTTTGGTTGGTGACCTTTAAGTTTACGTTGGCTGATCCAACTAAACTAGTCACCCACCAGCCAACTAAACTAAAGTCACCCACCAGCCAACTAAACTAAAGTCACCCACCAGCCAACTAAACTAAAGTCACCCACCAGCCAACTAAACTAAAGTCACCCCCCTTGCTTAAACTTTTTGTGTTACTTTGAAACAGACACCAATGATTCCAGCTCTGAGGCAAGCCAAGTGACGGTATCCATAGTAACATGATGTAATCCAGAAAAAAACATTTTGGGGGAGGATTGTCAGAGAAAAGTCCATTATGAATTCAGCTTTGATCTAATGCAGCTACTGCAAAGCCTTAGTCTGTAATCAACTCAGCTGGGAGCCTGGCACATAGATTTGTACTGAAATTGCTTTGGGATGCAGGTGTGTTTGGGGTAAACAAAATATTTTGTCTACTTACTCATAGAAGGTGGTCCATCCGTTGTTGTTACTCTTCGTAGCCAGTAACGAGGAGCTCCCGTGATAGGTCATCATAGCCAGCTCCTGCCCCTGAGCAGCGATGGTCTTCAGGGCGTTGTTGGTCCCAATGGTGAACCAGAAAGTCTGTCCATCAGGCACCATCAACCACAGAGGCATGCCTGTTGTATCCCTCCTGATCAATCAATCAATCGATCAATCAATTAATTCATCAAACTGCATGTACAGTGTATATAGCATATTTCTGACAACAAATTAAGTTCAAAGTGCTTAACAAATAAACTAATAAAAGGTGAAAAAGAAAAAAAACAATATGTCATCTAGACAAACATAAAACTAAGATAACAATTGAATTAGTAAAATAARAGACTAGCGTAGCAATAACATAGATAGATGAATAGATAAAAGCAGGACACCTGATGGTCACTATGTTGTTGTTCTGATCCGTGATGCTGGCCAGGTCTCCCTCTCCAGAGTAGGTCAGGTTATAGAGGTCATCCCCAGTGGTCAGACTCTGAGTATAGATGTGACTACCATTGGAGTCAAAGAGATAGAGTTCATCGCTAATGGGGGAGGAGACCTCGTACATGCTGAGAGGGTTCAGGTAAGGCTTGTTCCGTCGGACGGAACGAATACGGATGTTGCCAAGGTCGGCGATGAAGAGTTCACCATCAGGGGAGACAGCCAATGAAGACGGGGCGTTGACTTTGGCATCTTTTGCGTAGCCATCGTCGCCGGAGTAACAGTCACAGTTAGCGTCGTTAGTACAGTCACAGCCGCTGGGCGCCCCGGCCACCAATGAAATCTCTCCGTTGGTGGACACCTGAAATTTACAGGAAATGTTTACATGCGAGTAAAAGATTCTCCGTCTTGTCCGGACAGAGAGTATTACAGTGCGTTTAACGATCATGATCATTGCTAGTAAATAAGTAAAACAGTAAAATAGTAGTCTAGGTAATCAATCGATCAATCAAATGTATTTACAAAGCCCTTTTGACATCAGCTGAGATCTCAAAGTGCTGTACAGAAACCCAGCCTAAAACCCCAAACAGCAAGCAATGCAGGTGTAGAAGCACGGTGGCTAGGAAAAACTCCCTAGGAAAGGCAGGAACTTAGGAAGAAACCTAGAGAGGAACCAGGCTATGAGGGGTGGCCAGTCATCTTCTGGCTGTGCTGGGTTGAGATTATAACAGATTATAAAGGGTTATCTTGTGAGACTGGGTAAATCCAGGTATGATGGACCCAGGTAAGTCCAGGTATGATGACCCAGATAAATCCAGGTATGATGACCCAGATAAGTCGAGGTATGATGACCCAGATAAGTCGAGGTATGATGACCCAGATAAGTCGAGGTATGATGGCCCAGATAAGTCGAGGTATGATGGCCCAGATAAGTCGAGGTATGATGACCCAGATAAGTCCAGGTATGATGACCCAGATAAGTCCAGGTATGATGACCCAGACAAGTCCAGGTATGATGACCCAGGTAAGTCCAGGTAAAAGTAAGAAGTTGTTTCTCTATCTCACCTGTCTCACACGGTTGATCTTCTTCTCGTCTGACTCAGAGATATACAGGATGCCATTGTGAGAGACGGCGAGAGCGTTGGCAGACACCAGGGTGGCGTGGACGGCCACCTTGCTGACCAGGAAGTGATCCAGGCCGGGCACCTGGCAGTGCATGGGCCTCCCTGCCACGATACGCACCTGGTGGTTACATTTGACATTTGAATCATTTAAATGTATCAGACGGTCCAATACTCTTATCCAGAGGGCATTACAATCAGTGTATTCAACTTACGTAGGTAAAACAACCACATATCACAATATTTTCAAGTAAAGTCTAGTATAGTACAGTCTAGTGTTAAGTGTTTTGTTTCCTCACCTGGTGGTTCTCAGAGATCTGCAGTACCACATTGTTATCCAGGACGTACAGAGAGTTATCCATGGGACTGACAGCCAGGTCTGTGGGCCACTCCAGACGCACCTACAGAGGAACAGACACACAACGTAGAGAGAGTTATCCATGGGACTGACAGGTATGATGAGAGGTCAACAACAGACAGTAGAGATGTGAGGAGAGGTCAACAACAGACAGTAGAGATGTGAGGAGAGGTCAACAACAGACAGTAGAGTTGTGAGGAGAGGTCAACAACAGACAGTAGAGATGTGAGGAGAGACAGGCAGACAGACAGACAGACAGACACCAGACAGACAGACAGACAGACAGACAGACACCAAACCATGTGAGGACAGGGTCTTTCAGTCCATAATACTTTGAAAGCTTATTTTTTGTTATTTCTCGATCTATTCACATTTCATCATTCTATCTGAGAGGAAAACGATAAACCCTGGGGGGGGCATTTTTATGGGGGGGGAACAAGAGTTGTTGAGAAGCATTTATAGGACCGGTAGATCGTGTTGAAAACATCCAGCTATCTCGTAACAGCTCCACAGGCCTGGGAGCTAAAACCATTTCATTTAGGGAGGAGATATACTATCGCCACACCTCAGCCCTCCACCCCTCACAGTGGATGTCTCTCTCAGCTGTGGGTCATTAATTTGTTAATGGAAAAAAACACGGCGGGAGGTAAAGTCCTTGAAGAGAGAAAATGGAGGACTACTTATGAAATGAAAGGCACTGCTCACCTCCAGCCTCCCAAATTATGACTTATTGTTATGAAAATAATAGCCCCCCCACCACCGCCCCCGCCTCTCTGAGGAGAGCAGTATGAAGCGTCGTATTTCAATAGCAGGGCAGGGAACAGCAAAAAGGAAGAGGTCTTCATTTACTGGGAAATAGAACGAGCATTTCTCGATGCCCTGGACAGCTTATTACGACACGAGAGCTGGATGATTTGGATTCCTCATCCTACAACTGGGAAATAGGACAACGCAGGATCAAATTACCTTGCAATGACTACACCTGAGTAATCTTTCCTAGTGGGTCGGGTTAATGCAAAGTTCTTAAACCTCCAACCTCAGAAAATGATTGGGGAGCAATCCCTAAAGTATAAACTAATACGTTAACATAGTGGTAAATTATGTTATGAACTTGCCTTCGTCAAACAGAAATCCATACTCAATTTAAGATAATACTTTGAAGAGTATTTTATAGACTGTGTATAAAGTAAAACAAGTAAACACAGCAGGAGAAAATCCTGCAGAATCCAAACACCGTGAGAGAGAGAGTATATCACGGTGACTGTCCATAGAGGAAGATACAGGGTTATGATTTGGTCACAAAGTGGGTTCAACCTTCAACTGACAATAGTTAAACAATATATCAGCAAAACATGGATGAAAAACTTAAAATCGCTGACTTGTGGATTAAAATGGCCCGGGGGAAATACTTTCTAACTGATAAATGTGAAATAGGCTCAGGATGCCACGTTAAATTCCACTTCACAAGCTGATCCCAACAGCTCTGCCTGCATTCTACAAGCCTCCAGCCTCCTATAAAAACACAGAGAGCTAGCCCTCCCCAACCAATCCCCCCCCCCAGGCGAGGATATAGGACCAGGGTAGATCGTGTTGAAACATCCAGCTATCTCGTAACAGCTCCACAGGCCTGGGAGCTAAAACCATTTCATTTAGGGAGGAGATATACTATCGCCAACACCTCAGCCCCTCCACCCTCCACAGTGGATGTCTCTCTCAGCTGTGGGTCATTAATTTGTTAATGGAAAAAAACACGGCGGGAGGTAAAGTCCTTGAAGAGAGAAAATGGAGGACTACTTATGAAATGAAAGGCACTGCTCACCTCCAGCCTCCCAAATTATGACTTATTGTTATGAAAATAATAGCCCCCCACCACCGCCCCCGCCTCTCTGAGGAGAGCAGTATGAAGCGTCGTATTTCAATAGCAGGGCAGGGAACAGCAAAAGGAAAGAGGTCTTCATTTACTGGGAAATAGGAACGAGCATTTCTCGATGCCCTGGACAGCTTATTACGACACGAGAGCTGGATGATTTGGATTCCTCATCCTACAACTGGGAAATAGGACAACGCAGGATCAAATTACCTTGCAATGACTACACCTGAGTAATCTTTCCTAGTGGGTCGGGTTATGCAAAGTTCTTAAACCTCCAACCTCAGAAAATGATTGGGGAGCAATCCCTAAAGTATAAACTAATACGTTAACATAGTGGTAAATTATGTTATGAACTTGCCTTCGTCAAACAGAAATCCATACTCAATTTAAGATAATACTTTGAAGAGTATTTTATAGACTGTGTAATAAAGTAAAACAAGTAAACACAGCAGGAGAAAATCCTGCAGAATCCAAACACCGTGAGAGAGAGAGTATATCACGGTGACTGTCCATAGAGGAAGACATCAGGGTTATGATTTGGTCACAAAGTGGGTTCAACCTTCAACTGACAATAGTTAAAATATATCAGCAAAACATGGATGAAAAACTTAAAATCGCTGACTTGTGGATTAAAATGGCCCGGGGGAAATACTTTCTAACTGATAAATGTGAAATAGGCTCAGGATGCCACGTTAAATTCCACTTCACAAGCTGATCCCAACAGCTCTGCCTGCATTCTACAAGCCTCCAGCCTCCTATAAAAACACAGAGAGCTAGCCCTCCCCAACCAATCCCCCCCCCCCCAACCCATCTCCTTCTCCCCATCGCAACCCCAACGTTAAGAACTAGGCTCCCCCAACCCAATCCCTTCTCCCATCCCAACCCAACAAAATATTCTAGACCTTCCCCAACCACAACATAATATCTAGACCTTCCTCCCCCCAACCACAACATAAATATCTAGACCTTCCCCCAACATAAATATCTAGACTTCCCCCAACCACAACATAGATATCTAGACCTTCCCCAACATAAATATCTAGACCTTCCCCCAACCCCAACATAAATATCTAGACTTTCCCCCCAACCCCAACATAAATATCTAGACCTTCCCCCAACCCCAACATAAATATCTAGACTTTCCCCAACCCACAACATAAATATCTAGACCTTCCCCCAACCCAACATAAATATCTAGACCTTCCCCCCAACCCAAACATAAATATCTAGACTTTCCCCCAACCCAACATAAATATCTAGACCTTCCCCCAACCCAACATAATATCTAGACCTTCCCCCCAACATAATATCTAGACCTTCCCCAACCCAACATAAATATCTAGACCTTCCCCCCAACATAAATATCTAGACCTTCCCCCCAACCCCAACATAAATATCTAGACTTTCCCCCCAACCCCAAACAATAAATATCTAGACTTTCCCCCCCAAACCCAACATAAATATCTAGACTTCCCCCCAACCCAACAAAATATCTAGACCTTCCCCACACCACAACATAGATATCTAGACCTTCCCCCCAACATAGATATCTAGACCTTCCCCCCAACAAAATATCTAGACCTTCCCCCAACCCCAACATATATATCTAGACCTTCCCCCAACCCCAACATAAATATCTAGACTTCCCCCCAACCCCAACATAAATATCTAGACTTTCCCCCAACCCCAACATAAATATCTAGACCTTCCCCCAACCCACCATAAATATCTAGACCTTCCCCCCAACCACAACATAAATATCTAGACCTTCCCCCCAACCCCAAACATAAATATCTAGACCTTCCCCCAACATAAATATCTAGACCTTCCCCCCAACCCCAACAATAAATATCTAGACCTTCCCCCCAACATAAAATATCTAGACCTTCCCCCAACCACAACATAAATATCTAGACCTTCCCCAACCCAACATAAATATCTAGACTTCCCCCCAACAATAATATCTAGACCTTCCCAAACCACAACATACATATCTAGACCTCCCCCCCAACCACAACATAAATATCTAGACCTTCCCCCAACCCAACATAAATATCTAGACCTTCCCCCCAACATAAATATCTAGACCTTCCCCCAACCACACATAAATATCTAGACCTTCCCCCAACCCCAACAAAATATCTAGACCTTCCCCCCAACATAAATATCTAGACCTTCCCCCCAACCACAACATACATATCTAGACCTTCCCCCAACCAAAACATACATATTATCTAGACTTTCCCCCCAACCCCAACATAAATATCTAGACCTTCCCACAACCCCAACATAAATATCTAGACCTTCCCCAACCCCAACATAAATATCTAGACCTTCCCCCAACCCAACATAAATATCTAGACCTTCCCCCCAACATAAATATCTAGACCTTCCCCCAACCACAACATACATATCTAGACCTTCCCCCAACCACAATATACATATCTAGACCTTCCCCCCCAACCACAACATAAATATATTGACCTTCCCCCAACCACAACATAAATATCTAGACCTTCCCCCCAACCACAACATACATATCTAGACCTTCCCCCCAACCACAACATACATATCTAGACTTCCCCCCAACCACAACATACATATCTAGACCCTTCCCCCCCAACCACAACATAAATATCTAGACCTTCCCCCAACCACAACATACATATCTAGACCTTCCCCCCCCAACCACAACATACATATCTAGACCTTCCCCCCCCACAACATAAATATCTAGACCTTCTCCACAACATACATATCTAGACCTTCCCCCCAACCACAACATAAATATCTAGACCTTCCCCCCAACCACAACATACATATCTAGACCTTCCCCCCAACCACAACATAAATATCTAGACCTTCCCCCCAACCACAACATACATATCTAGACCTTCCCCCCAACCACAACATACATATCTAGACCTTCCCCCCCAACCACAACATAAATATCTAGACCTCCCCCCCAACCACAACATACATATCTAGACCTTCCCCCCCAACCACATAAATATCTAGACCTTCCCCCAACCACAACATAAATATCTAGACTTTCCCCCAACCACAACATATATCTAGACCTTCCCCCCAACCACAACATACATATCTAGACCTTCCCCAACCACAACATACATATCTAGACCTTCCCCCCAACCACAACATAAATATCTAGACCTTCCCCCAACCACAAACATATATCTAGACCTTCCCCCCAACACAACATAAATATCTAGACCTTCCCCCCAACCACAACATACATATCTAGACCTTCCCCCAACCCCAACATACATATCTACACCTTCCCCCCCAACCCAACATAAATATCTAGACCTTCCCCCCAACCACAACATAAATATCTAGACCTTCCCCCCAACCACAACATACATATCTAGACCTTCCCCCCAACCACAACATAAATATCTAGACCTTCCCCCCCAACCACAACATACATATCTAGACCTTCCCCCCCAACCACAACATAAATATCTAGACCTTCCCCCAACCCCAACATACATATCTAGACCTTCCCCCCAACCACAACATAAATATCTAGACTTCCCCCAACCCCAACATACATATCTAGACCCTTCCCCCCAACCACAACATAAATATCTAGACCTTCCCCCCAACCCCAACATACATATCTAGACCTTCCCCCCCAACCACAACATAAATATCTAGACCTTCCCCCCAACCACAACATACATATCTAGACCTTCCCCACAACATAAATATCTAGACCTTCCCCCCCAACCCCCAACATACAGTGGCTATAGTGCACAACTTTTTTATCACAGGTCACTGGTCAAAAGTACAGTGGCTTGTGAAAGTATTCCACCTCCTTGGCCTTTTTCCTATTTTGTTGCTTTACAACCTGGAATTTAAAATAGATGTTTGGGGGGTTTATTATTTGATTTACACAACATGCCTACCACTTTGAAGATGCAAATATTTTTTTATTGTGAAACAAACAAGAAATAAGGAAAAAAAACAGAAACTTGATCGTGCATAACTATTCACACCCTCAAAAGTTAATACTTTGTAGAGTAACCTTTTACAGCAATTACAGCTGCAAGTCTCTTGGAGAATGTCTCTATAAGCTTGGCACATCTAGCCACTGGGATTTTAGCCCATTCTTCAAGGCAAAACTGCTCCAGGTCCTTCAAGTTGGATGGGTTCCGCTGGTGTACAGCAATCTTTAAGTCATACCACAGAATCTCAATTGGATTGAGGTCTGGGCTTTGACTAGGCCATTCCAAGACATTTAAATGTCTTAAACCACTCAAGTGTTGCTTTA
>NW_019947131.1:16070-29698 GCF_002910315.2 Salvelinus sp. IW2-2015 | reverse complement strand
CCCCAACCCATCTCCTTCTCCCCATCGCAACCCCAACGTTAAGAACTAGGCCTCCCCAACCCAATCCCCTTCTCCCATCCCAACCCCAACATAAATATCTAGACCTTCCCCAACCACAACATAAATATCTAGACCTTCCCCCCAACCACAACATAAATATCTAGACCTTCCCCCAACATAAATATCTAGACTTCCCCACAACCACAACATAGATATCTAGACCTTCCCCCAACATAAATATCTAGACCTTCCCCCAACCCCAACATAAATATCTAGACTTTCCCCCCAACCCCAACATAAATATCTAGACCTTCCCCCACACACCCAACATAAATATCTAGACTTTCCCCCCAACCCCCAACATAAATATCTAGACCTTCCCCCAACCCCAACATAAATATCTAGACCTTCCCCCCAACCCCAACATAAATATCTAGACTTTCCCCCAACCCCAACATAAATATCTAGACCTTCCCCACAACCACAACATAGATATCTAGACCTTCCCCCCAACATAATATCTAGACCTTCCCCCAACCCCAACATAAATATCTAGACCTCCCCCAACATAAATATCTAGACCTTCCCCCCAACCCCAACATAAATATCTAGACTTTCCCCCCAACCCCAAACAATAAAAATCTAGACTTTCCCCCAAACCCAACATAAATATCTAGACTCCCCCCAACCCCAACAAAATATCTAGACCTTCCCCACAACCACAACATAGATATCTAGACCTTCCCCCCAACATAGATATCTAGACCTTCCCCCAACATAAAATCTAGACCTTCCCCCCAACCCCAACATATATATCTAGACCTTCCCCCCAACCCCAAACAAATATCTAGACCTTCCCCCCAACCCCAACATAAATATCTAGACTTTCCCCAACCCCAACATAAATATCTTAGACCTTCCCCCAACCCCAACATAAATATCTAGACCTTCCCCCCAACCACAACATAAATATCTAGACCTTCCCCCCAACCCAACATAATATCTAGACTCCCCCAACATAAATATCTAGACCTCCCCCCCAACCCCAACATAAATATCTAGACCTTCCCCCCAACATAAATATCTAGACCTTCCCCCAACCACAACATAAATATCTAGACCTTCCCCAACCCCAACATAAATATCTAGACCTTCCCCCCAACATAAATATCTAGACCTCCCCCCAACCACAACATACATATCTAGACCTCCCCCCAACCACAACATAAATATCTAGACCTTCCCCAACCCCAACATAAATATCTAGACTCTCCCCCCAACATAAATATCTAGACCTTCCCCCAACCACAACATAAATATCTAGACCTTCCCCCAACCCCAACATAAATATCTAACCTTCCCCCCAACATAAATATCTAAACCTTCCCCCAACCACAACATACATATCTAGACCTTCCCCCAACCAACAACATACATATCTAGACTTTCCCCCCCACCAACCCCAACATAAATATCTAGACCTTCCCCACAACCCCAACAAAATATCTAGACCTTCCCCCAACCCCAACATAAATATCTAGACCTTCCCCAACCCCAACATAAATATCTAGACCTCCCCCCAACATAAATATCTAGACCTTCCCCCAACCACAACATACATATCTAGACCTTCCCCCCAACCACATATACATATCTAGACCTTCCCCCCCAACCACAACAAAATATATTGACCTTCCCCCAACCACAACATATAATTCTAGACCTTCCCCCCAACCACACAACATACATATCTAGACCTTCCCCCCAACCACAACATACATAATCTAGACCTTCCCCCCAACCACAACATACATATCTAGACCTCCCCCCCCAACCACAACATAAATATCTAGACCTTCCCCCCAACCACAACATACATATCTAGACCTCCCCCCCCAACCACAACATACATATCTAGACCTCCCCCCACCACAAACATAAATATCTAACCTTCTCCACAACATACATATCTAGACCTTCCCCCCAACCACAACATAAATATCTAGACCCTCCCCCAACCACAACATACATATCTAGACCTTCCCCCCAACCACAACATAATATCTAGACCTTCCCCCCCAACCACAACATACATATCTAGACCTCTCCCCCCCAACCACAACATACATATCTAGACCTTCCCCCCCAACCACAACATAATATCTAGACCTCCCCCCCAACCCAACATACATATCTAGACCTTCCCCCCCAACCACAACATAAATATCTAGACCTTCCCCCAACCACAACATAAATATCTAGACTTTCCCCCCAACCACAACATAAATATCTAGACCTTCCCCCAACCACAACATACATATCTAGACTTCCCCCCACAACATACATATCTAGACCTTCCCCCCAACCACAACATAAATTCTAGACCTCCCCCAACCCACAACATAAAATCTAGACCTTCCCCCCCAACCACAACATAAATATCTAGACCTTCCCCCCAACCACAACATACATATCTAGACCTTCCCCCCAACCCCAACATACATATCTACACCTTCCCCCCCAACCACAACATAAATATCTAGACCTTCCCCCCAACCACAACATAAATATCTAGACCTTCCCCCCAACCACAACAACATATCTAGACCTTCCCCCAACCACAACATAAATATCTAGACCTTCCCCCCCCAACCACAACATACATATCTAGACCTTCCCCCCCAACCACAACTAAATATCTAGACCTTCCCCCAACCCCACATACATATCTAGACCTTCCCCCCCAACCACAACATAAATATCTAGACCTTCCCCCCAACCCCAACATACATATCTAGACCTTCCCCCCAACCACAACATAAAATATCTAGACCTTCCCCCCAACCCCAACATACATATCTAGACCTTCCCCCCAACCACAACATAAATATCTAGACCTTCCCCCCAACCACAACATACATATCTAGACCTTCCCCACAACATAAATATCTAGACCTTCCCCCCCAACCCCAACATACAGTGGCTATAGTGCACAACTTTTTTATCACAGGTCACTGGTCAAAAGTACAGTGGCTTGTGAAAGTATTCCACCTCCTTGGCCTTTTTCCTATTTTGTTGCTTTACAACCTGGAATTAAAATAGATGTTTGGGGGGTTTATTATTTGATTTACACAACATGCCTACCACTTTGAAGATGCAAAATATTTTTTATTGTGAAACAAACAAGAAATAAGGAAAAAAAACAGAAACTTGATCGTGCATAACTATTCACACCCTCAAAGTTAATACTTTGTAGAGTAACCTTTTACAGCAATTACAGCTGCAAGTCTCTTGGAGAATGTCTCTATAAGCTTGGCACATCTAGCCACTGGGATTTTAGCCCATTCTTCAAGGCAAAACTGCTCCAGGTCCTTCAAGTTGGATGGTTCCGCTGGTGTACAGCAATCTTTAAGTCATACCACAGAATCTCATTCTCTCTCTGCTTTAGCAGTATGCTTAGGGTCATTGTCCTGCTGGAAGGTGAACCTCAGTCCCAGTCTCAAATCTCTGGAAGACTGAAACAGGATTCCCTCAATCATTTCCCTGTATTTAGCGTCATCCATTATTCCTTAAATTCTGACCAGTTTCTCAGTCCCTGCCAATGAAAAACATCCCCACAGCATGATGCTGCCACCACCATGCTTCACTGTGGGGATGGTATTCTCTGGGTGATGCGAGGTGTTGGGTTTGCGCCAGACATAGCGTTTTCCTTGATGGCCAAAAAGCTCAATTTTAGTCTCATCTGACCAGAGTACCTTCTTCCATATCTTTGGGGAGTCTCCCACACGCCTTTTGGTGAACACCAAACGTGTTTTTTTCTTTTTTTTTTAAGCATTGATTCTTTCTGGCCACTCTTCCGTAAAGCCCAGCTCTGTGGAGTGTACGGCTTAAAATGGTCCTATGTACATATATTCCAATTTCCGCTGTGAAGCTTTGCAGCTCCTGCAGGGTTATCTTTGGTCTCTTTGTTGCCTCTCTGATTAATGCCCTCCATGCCTTGTCCGTGATTTTTGGTGGGTCGGCCCTCTCTTGGCAGGTTTGTTGTGGTGCGATATTCCTTCAATTTTTTAATAATGGATTTAATAGTGCTCCGTGGGATGTTAAAAGTTTCAGATATTGTTTTATAACCCAACCCTGATCTGTACTTCTCCACAACTTTMTCCCTGACCTGTTTGGAGAGCTCCTTGGTCTTCATGGTGCCSCTTGCTTGGTGGTGCCCCTTGCTTAGTGGTGTTACAGACTCTGGGGCCTTTCAGAACAGGTGTATATATACTGACATCATGTGACAGATCATGTGACACTTTAACTAATTATATGACTTCTGAAGGTAATTGGTTGCACCAGGTCTTATTTAGGGGCTTCATAGCAAAGGGGGTGAATACATGTGCACACACCACTTTTCTGTAAAAAAAAAATATTGAACTATTTTGTGTATGTCCATTACATGAAATCCAAATAAAAATAGATTTAAATTCCAGGTTGTAATGCAACAAAACAGGAACAATGCCAAAGGAGATGAATACTTTTACAAGGCACTGTAGGCCTCCCCCAACCCCAACATAAATAGCAAGGCCAACCCAACCCCAACATAAATAGTAAGGCCTACCCCCAACCCCAACATAAATAGTAAGGCCAACCCAACCCCAACATAAATAGTAAGGCCTACCCCCAACCCCAACATAAATAGTAAGGCCAACCCAACCCCAACATAAATAGCAAGGCCTTCCCCCAACCCCAAAATAAATACAACACTCAATAGTCTGCCTCAGACTGGCCGAATTCCAAACGGTACCCTATTCCCTATGTAGTGCCTRGTGGCCCCTGGTCAGACCAAGCACACTACATAGGAATAGGGTGCCGCTGTTGACACAGCAGGTTCCAGGAAAACACTTCCTGGAGAATGTTCACCGACAGATGACACGCGTCGGCATGAGGTATACCCAGCCAGTTAGCCATTTTGAAATTTAGCAGACCAATGCTGCTTCCATATTTTAACTGATTTCTGGGGGGAGCCATCAGTTCAGTCTTGACTCAAACTTTGTGCTCAGTCTTCATTCCCAGCCTCTGGGCTACTTTCAGATCTCCTTGCTAGGTCTGGCATGGCACCCTATTTCCTATGGGGGCCCTGGTCAAAGGCAGTGCACTATATAGGGAATAAGGTGCCATTTCAACCAGCACTGAGCTGGGGATGTCTGACATCCTATAACCATTCTCCCTCCTCAATCCCTTCAGACAGAGGTAATTTATACAGTAAGACATAGGTTGGCGCCCGCATAGAGAATAGGGTGCCATTTAGGATGCYACCTACACTACCTCTAGGTACCTCTGTTCCCCCTCTACTCTTCTCTCTCCTCCTCCTCTCTTATCCTCTAGGTACCTCTGTTCCCCCTCTACTCTTCTCTCTCCTCAATCCTCTGCTATCCTCTAGGTACCTCTGTTCCCCCTAACTCTTCTCTCTCCTCATCTCTCTTATCCTCTAGTACCTCTGTTCCCCTTCTACTCTTCTCTCTCCTATCCTCTCTTATCCTCTAGGTACCTCTGTTCCCCTCTACTCTTCTCTCTCCTCATCCTCTCTTATCTCTAGGTACCTCTGTTCCCCTCTACTCTTCTCTCTCCTCATCCTCTCTTATCCTCTAGGTACTCCTCTTCCCCCTCTACTCTTCTCTCTCCTCATCCTCTCTTATCCTCTAGGTACCTCTGTTCCCCTCTTACTCTTCTCTCTCCTCCTCCTCCTCTCTTATCTCAAACAAACAAACAGGACAGTTAGAGACAGTTAGAGACAGACAGAGACAGACAGCACAGACAGACAGACAGACAGGACAGACAGACAGACAGAACAGACAGACAGACAGACGACGACAGACAGACAGAAGACAGACAGAAGACAGACAGACAGAACAGACAGACAGACAGCCAGACAGACAGACAGACAGACGACAGACAGACAGACCAGACAACAGACAGACAGAACAGAAAGACAGACACGAAACAGACAGACATACAGTGGGGAGAACAAGTATTTGATACACTGCCGATTTTGCAGGTTTTCCTACTTACAAAAGCATGTAGAAGGTCTGTCATTTTTATCATAGGTAACACTTAACTGTGAGAGACGGAAATCTAAAAACAAAAATCCAGAAAATCACACATTGTAATGATTTTTAAATAATTAAATTTGCATTTTAATTGCATGACATAAGTATTTGATCACCTACCAACCAGTAAAGAATTTCCGGCTCTCCACAGACCTGTTAGTTTTTTTTTATAGAGCCCTCCTGTTCTCCACTCATTACCTGTATTAACTGCACCTGTTTTGAACTCGTTACCTGTATAAAAGACCCTGTCCCACCACTCAACAAACAGATTTCCAACTCTCCACAATGGCCAAGACCAGAGAGCTGTGTAAGGACATCAGGGATAAAATTGTAGACCTGCACAAGGCTGGGATGGGCTACAGGACAATAGGCAAGCAGCTTGGTGAGAAGGGAAACAACTGTTGGCGCCAATTATTAGAAAATGGGAAGAAGTTCAAGATGACGGTCATCACCCTCGGTCTGGGGCTCCATCGCAAGATTTCACCTCGTGGGGCATCAATGGTCATATGAGGAAGGTGAGGGATCAGCCCAGACTACACGGCAGGACTTGGTCAATGACCTGAAGAGACTGGGACCACAGTCTTCAAAGAAACCATATAAACACTACGCCGTCATGGGATTAAAATCTGCAGCGCACGCAAGGTCCCCCCTGCTTAAGCCAGTGCATGTCCAGGCCCGTCTGAAGTTTGCCATGACCATCTGGATGATCCAGAGGAGGAATGGGAGAAGGTCATGTGGTCTGATTGAGACAAAAATAGAGCTTTTTGGTCTAACTCCCTCCTCCGCCGTGTTTGGAGGAAGAAGAAGTATGAGTACAACCCCAAGAACACATCAAACCGTGGAGCATGGAGGTGGAAACATCATTACTTTGGGGATGCTTTTCTGGCAAGGGGACAGGACGACTGCACCGTATTGAGGGGAGGATGGATGGGGCCATGTATCGCGAGATCTTGGCCAACAACCTCCTTCCCTCAGTAAGAGCATTGAAGATGGGTCGTGGCTGGGTCTTCCAGCATGACAACGACACGAAGCCCACAGCCATGGCAACTAAGGAGTGGCTCCGTAAGAAGCATCTTCAAGGTCCTGGAGTGGCCTAGCCAGTCTCCAGACCTGAAACCCAATAGAAAATCTTTGGAGGGAGCTGAAAGTCCGTATTGCCCAGCGACAGCCCCGAACCTGAAGGATCTGGAGAAGATCTGTAGGGAGGAGTGGGCAAAATCCCTGCTGCAGTGTGTGCAAACCTAGTCAAGAACTACAGGAAACGTATGATCTCTGTATTGCAAACAAAGGTTTCTGTACCAAATTTTAAGTTTCTGCTTTTCTGATGTATCAAATACTTATGTCATGCAAATAAAATGCAAAATTAATTACTTAAAATCATCAATGTGATTTTTGGATTTTTGGTTTTAGATTCCGTCTCTCATAGTTGAAGTGTACCTATGATAAAAATTACAGACCTCTTACATGCTTTGTAAGTAGGAAAACCTGCAAATCGCAGTGTATCAAATACTTGTTCTCCCCACTGTACATACACAGACCAGAAACCAGAACAGACCAGACAGACAGACAGCGAGACAGACAGAGACCAGACAGCGAGAAAGACAGAGACAGACAGAGACAGACAGAACAGAAAATGTTATTGACTCCGGGAATGAGAGGAGGACGAGGAGAAGGAGGAGAGGAATTTAACATTTTTTAAAACCTATTTTCCTGTCAACACTGGTGGTTGAATATTTAATGATGGTGGAAAGTGGCGAGGCAGAGGAAGCTGAATAGGCTCAGGAGAGATGAGATGGTATATGCTGGCTGCCTGGCTTGAAGGGGTTTTCACACCGACAGACCGCCCAGAGAGATGAGTGATGAGAGGGATCGTTCCCCAGCCCCTCTTCACACATTCTGTAACCAAGCACACCCCAACACACCTACCTCCTGACTACACCCTACTTCCGGCGCCGAAAAGAGATGGGCCGCCTCGCTTCGCGTTCTTGGAAAATATGCAGTATCTTGTTTTTTATGTGTTATTTTCTTACATCGGTACCCCAGGTAATCTTAGGTTTCTTACATACAGTCGGGAGGAACTACTGAATATACGATTAACGTCAACTCATCATCGTTCCTACCAGGAATATGACTTTCCCGAAACGGATCCAGTGGTTTTGCTTCACCCAATACAAGGATCTGAATCCAGCCGGCGACCCTGTGCGAGCGCGAAAAAGGGGCAAACGAGGCGGTCTTCGTGGTCAGGCTTCGGAGAGGGCACATCGCGCTCCACTCCCTAGCATACTACTCGCCAATGTCCAGTCTCTTGACAATAAGGTTTGATGAAATCCGAGCACGGGAGCATTCCAGAGAGACATCAGGGATTGCAACGTTCTGCTTTCACGGAAACATGGCTAACTCAAGAGACGCTAACGGAGTCGGTGCAGCAGCTGGTTTTCATGCATCCGCGCCGACAGAAACAAACATCTTTCCGGTAAGAGAGGGCGGGGGGGTATGCCTTATGATTAACGAGACGTGGTGTGATCATCATAAACAACACAGGAAATCACAGTCATTCTGTTCACCTGATCTAGAACTCTCACAATCAAATGTCGACCGGCATTATCTACCAAGGGAATTCTCTTCAATCATAATCAGCCGTATATATTCCCCCCCAAGCAGACACATCGATGGCCCTGAACGAACTTTATCTGACTCTTTGTAAACTGGAAACCACACACCCTGAGGCTGCATTCATCGTAGCTGGGGATTTTAACAAGGCTAATCTAAAACAAACTCCCTAATTCTATCAGCATAATCGATTGTGCTACAGGGCTGGGAAAAACCCTAGATCCATTGTTATACTAATTTCCGCGACGCATATAAGGCTCCCGCCCCCTTTCGGAAAGTGACCACGACTCCATTTTGTTGATTCCAGCCTCAAACAGAAATCAAACAACAAGCTTCCGCGCTCAGGTCTGTTCACGCTGGTCCGACCAATCTGAATCCACGCTTCAAGACTGTTCGATCACTCGCGATTGGAATATGTCCGCATTGCGTCAACAACAATATTGACGAATATGCTGATTCGGTGAGCGAGTTCATTAGGAAGTGCATTGGACGATGTCCGTACCCACACAACGATTAAAAACATTCCCAAACCAGAAAACCGTGGAATTGGACGGCAGCATTCGCGTGAACTGAAAGCGCGAACCACTGCTTTTAACCAGGGCAAGGTGACCGGAAGCATGACCGAATACAAACAGTGTAGCTATTCTCTCCGCACGGCAATCAAACAGGCTAAGTCCCAGTACAGAGACAAAATCGAGTTTCGCAATTCAACAGCTCAGAACAAGAGGTATGTGGCAGGGTCTACAGTCAATCACGGATTTACAAAAAGAAAACCAGCCCGTCGCGCGACCAGGATGTCTTGCTCAACAGCGCTAAACAACTTTTTTGCCCGCTTTGAGGACAATACAGTGCCACTGACACAGCCCCCTACCAAAAACTGCGGGCTCTCCTTCACTGCAGCCGAGGTGAGTAAACCATTTAAACGTGTTAACCCTCGCAAGGCTGCAGGCCCAGACGGCATTCCCCAGCCGGTCCTCAGAGCATGCGCAGACCAGCTGGCTGGTGTTGGTTTACGGACATATTCAATCAATCCTTATCCAGTCTGCTGTTCCCACATGCTTCAAGAGGGCCACCATTGTTCCTGTTCCCAAGAAAGCTAAGGTTATGAGCTAAACGACTACCGCCCCGTAGCACTCACTTCGTCATTCATGAAGTGCTTTTGAGAGACTAGTCCAAGGACCATATTCACCTCCACCCTACCGGACTACCCAGACCTCCAATTTGCTTACCGACCCAATAGGTCCACAGACGACGCAATCGCAACCACACTGCACACTGCCCTAACCCATCTGGACAAGAGGAATACCCATGTGAGAATGCTGTTCATCGATTACAGCCTCAGCATTTAACACCATAGTACCCTCCAAAACTCGTCATCAAGCTCGAGACCTGGGTCTCGACCGCCTGTTGGCAACTTGGGTCCTGGGACCTTCCTGAACGGGCCCCGCCCCAGGTGGGGTGAGGGTATGGTAACAACATCGTCCACCCGCTGATCCCTCAACACATTGGGGGCCCAACAAGGTGCGTTCTGGGCCCTCTCCTGGTCTCCCTGTTCACCCACGACTGCGTGGGCATGCACGCCTCAACTCAAATCATCAAGTTTTTGCGGATGCACTAACAGTGGTAGGCCTTGATTACCAACACGCGAGACGGCCCTACAGGGAGGAAGTGAGGGCCCCTCGGAGTGGGGTGGTTCAGGAAAATATACCCTCACACTCACGTCTAAAAAACAAAGGAGAATGAATTGTGGACTTCAGGAACAGCAGAGGGGAGCACCCCCCTATCCACCAAATCGACGGGTCAGTAGATGGAGAGGTGGAAGTTTTTAAGTTCTCGTGTAACAATCATACGGACAACCTGAATTGGGGTCCCACCCACACAGACATGCGGTTGGTGGGAAAGAAGGCGTAAAGCAAGGCCCTCTTTCAACTCAGGAGGCTGGAAAGAAATTCGGCCCTTGGTCCCCACGGGACCTCACAAACTTCTACGCATGAGCACATCCGAAGAAATCTGTCGGCTGTATTCCCCCCGCCTGGTTACGGCAACTGCCTCCCCCAAACCGGTATAAGGCTCCTCCGAGGGTAGTGAAGGTCTGCAAAGAAACGCCCATCACCGGGGAAAACTACCTGCCTCCAGGAACTACACCAACACCCGATGTTCACAGGAAGGCTAAAGATCAATCAAGGACACACAACCCACCCAATGCCACTGCCCTGTGTTCACCCCGCTAATCATCCAGAAGGCCGAGGGTCAGTACAGGTTGCATCAAAAGCAGGGACGCGAGAAGACCTGGAAAAACGCCTTCTAATTCCTAGGCCCCATCCAGACTGTTAAACAGCCACACTAACATTTAGCCGGCCGCTGCCAACATACTGACTCAACTCCAGCCCACTTTTAAAATGGGAATTGGAAATGGAAATTATGTAAAAATTTATTCCATAGCCATTTAAAACAATGCACTTAATATTAATTGTTTTTACATACCCCTACATTACCATCTCATATGTATATACTGTACTCTATATCATCTACTGCATCTTGCCATCTTTATGTAATGACATGTACCACTAGCCACTTTAAACCTAGACACTTTATTTTACATACCTACAAGTACTCATCTCATAAGTATATACCGTACTCTATACCATCTCCCTGCATCTTGCATGCGTTCTGTACCACCACTCTTCATATATCTTATGTGCTATTCTTTATCCCTTTACACTTTTTGTGTGGTGTGTTATTGAAGGTAGTAGTTTGGTGGAAATTTGTTAGTTTTAGATACTTGTTTGGTTTTATTTTAACTGCATTGTCGGGACTAGAAGCAACAAGCATTTTCCGCTTACACCTCGCAAATTACAATCTGGCTAAACCCCATGGTGTTAAATGGTGACTAATTAAATTTTGTTTGAAAAATTTTGACTTTTTGTTTTGACCACCAAACAAGGGAAACAACGGTCAACTAAAACTGAACCCCCTAAAACCATCTAGTTTTATTTTATAACTCCTCCTGGGTTGGGAGGAACCTCCCCCCTCTTAAAAACCCATCCTAGTTGTAAAATATCTTTCCCCTGGGTGGATGAACTTCCTAAAACCACTAGTTTTTTGTATTATAACTTCCCTCTGGGTGGATGAAAACCCCCTCTAAAACCATCTAAGTTGTAATTTATAACTTCTCAGGGTGAATGGGAACCTCCCTCTAAAACTTTATCTAGTTGTAATTAATACTCTCTGGGGTGGGGGAAGAACTCCCCCTCTAAAAACATCCCTAGTTTGTATTAATAAAACTCTCTGGGGTTTGGGTGAACTCCCTCTAAAAAACCAATCTAGTTTTGTAATTTAAACACTCTCCTGGGTGGGAGGAAACTTCCCTCCTAAAAACATCTAGTTTGTAATTTAATAACTCCTGGGTGATTTGAACTCCCCTCTAAAAAACAATCTAGTTTTTGTATTTAATTAAACTCTCTTGGGTGATAAAACCTCCTCTAAAACCATCTAAACGTTTGTATTATAACTCCTTCTGGGTGAATGAACCTCCCTCTAAACCATCCTAGTTTTATTAGTAAAAAAGTTTCTCTTGTTTTTTTGAACAATAAAAAGCCTGGGCTATTTGGTTTCACCAGAAAAGCTTTTTTCCTCCAGAATTCTGGCTCTTTTAATCAATGTTGAATGCTTGTCTGAGACAATACTAAATACTCCACTCTTGTCCTGAAATACTCCTGTCTGAAATACCCTGTCCTGAAAATACTCCTGTCCCTTGAATACCTGTCTGAGTAACTGCCTTGTTTCTGAAAGAAATAACCCTGGGTCCCTTGAGTACCTGTCTGAGACCTGTCTGAATACCCTTGTCTGAATACCCTGTCCCCTGAGCTTACCCCTGTCTGAAGTAACCCTTGTCCCCTGGAAGTAAAACCCCCTGTTCCGGAAACCTGTTCCTGAGTACCCCCTGGTTCCCTTGAAAACCCTGTTTCCCCTGGAAGTACCCTGTCTGAGGTAACCTGTCTGAAGTTCCCTTGTTCTTGAATACCCTGTTCCCTTGAAATACCTGTTCCTGGGGTACCCTGTTTGCGGTACCCTGTCCTGAAGTTACCCTGGTCTGAGTACCTGGTCCTGAATACCTGTTTCCTGAAATACTCCTGTTCTTTGCAGTACCCTGTCCCCTGAAAGTAACCTGTTGTACCCCTGTTCCTTGAAGACCCCTGGGTCTTGGGAAAGTACTCTGGCTGGATTAACTCTGTCCTGAAATACCTTGGTCCGCTTGAGTACCCTGTCGAATACCTGTTTCTGAAATACCCTGGGTTCGAAAGTTCCCCTGTTTTTCTGAGTACCCCTGTCTGAGTAACCCTGTTCCTTTGAGTAAACTGTTACATGAGAAACCTGTCCTGGAGTACCCCTGTCCCCCTGAGGTACCCCTGGTCCTGAGTAACCCTGGTTCCCAAGTAACCCTGTCTGAAATACCTGTCCCTGAAATACCCTGTTCCTGGGGTACCTGTTTGGAGTAACCTGCCCTGGAGTAACCTGTCTGAGTTAAAAACCCTGTCCTGAAGTTTCCTGGTCTGAATACCCCTGTCTGAGTTACCCTTCCTGAGTACCCCTGTTCTTGAAGTACCCCTTGTCCTGAGTACCCTGTCCTGGGTAAACCCTGTCTGGTAACCCTGTTTTTCCCTGGGAGGTACCTGGTCCTGAAAAATAACCCTGTCTGAGGTAAACTGGTCCTGAATACCCTGTCCCTGAAAATACTGTCCCTGAAAAAAATCCCTGGTCCCTGAAGTAACCCTGGGTTCTTAGTTAACCCTGTCCTGAAAATACCCTTGTCCTGAAATACCCCTGTCTGGGTACCCTGGTTCCTGAGTAACTGTTTCCTGGTGTCTGAAACGGCACCCTTTCAATATAATTCGTGCCACTACTTGTTTTTGACAAAGCCCT
>NW_019947131.1:0-13343 GCF_002910315.2 Salvelinus sp. IW2-2015 | reverse complement strand
ATGCTAATAGCTAGCTTGCTAATAAATGTACCGAGTAAGAGAATACTTAGCTAGCTAATACAGCCTTATAATACCAGTGATGGTGTAGACCCAAATCAGCATGTTGTTTGTGCAACAGTATCCCCTAAATCAGAGGAATAAGCAAAGCAAGAACATGTTAGCTTCATGAAGTAGCTAAGAGAGAACATTCAATGTAGCCAAAGATTATAGGGTCCCCTAAGGAA
Organism: Salvelinus sp. IW2-2015; assembly: GCF_002910315.2. Taxonomy (NCBI): domain Eukaryota; kingdom Metazoa; phylum Chordata; class Actinopteri; order Salmoniformes; family Salmonidae; genus Salvelinus; species Salvelinus sp. IW2-2015. Next base: position 13,119 of record NW_019947131.1, on the reverse strand, counting down.
ACACTTATCAACACTTTAGTTCCTACCCTGTCACAATAACTGCTCTTTGGCATTTTAATTCGTTGTCATCTCAAACACTGTAAAGTGCCCACTATTATACTCTAACTATAGAATTAGAATAGTCATTATATTTCCATGATTCCAACAGTTTTGCTCTAATTCACAAGTCAAATCGCAATTGCAACATTTGGTTAAAATAAGTCCTAGATTATTTGCCCATATCGTGCAGCCCTACGGGGCAGTGTGGGAATTATCTCAATTGAGCAGTGGTGTAAAGTACTTAAGTAAAAATACTTTCAAGTACTACTTAAGTAAAAGTACTTTCAAGTACTACTTAAGTATTTTTTTAGTATCTGTACTTTACTTTACTATTTTACATTTTCACAACTTTACTTCACTACATTCCTAAAGAAAATACTGCACTTTTTACTCCATACATTTTCCCTGACACCTAAAAGTACTCGTTACATTTTGAATGCTTAGCATGACAGGAAAATGGTCCAATTCACACACTTATCAAGAGAACATCCCTGGTCATCCCTACTGCCTCTGATCTGGAGGACTCACTAAACACAAATACTTAAGTATATTTAAAACCAAATACTTTTAGACTTTTACTGAAGTAGTATTTTACTGGGTGACTTTCACTTTTACTTGAGTCATTTCATATTAACGTATCTTTACTTTTAGTCAAGTATGACAATTGGGTACTTTTTCCACAACTGCAATTGAGTGCAAGAAATGCAGAAATGATAAAAGTGCCTTCATTTGTTATGGTTGAAGCTGAATTGAAATGTATAAAACAATTAGAAAGGAGAAATACTAATTGAAATCACTTAGAATATATGCGATGCCACCCTAGGATCACTCACTACTCATAAAGCACCTGGGATCACTCACTACTCATAGAGCACCCTAGGATCACTCACTACTCATAAAGCACCTGGGATCACTACTCACTACTCATAGAGCACCCTAGGATCACTCACTACTCATAAAGCACCCTGGGTTCACTACTCATAAAGCACCCTGGGATCACTACTCACTACTCATAAAGCACCCTGGGCTCACTACTCATAAAGCAAATGTACAACTTTTACTATTCAAAAACTAAAAATACAGTCAAATAGCATCCAATTATTTTTTAATTACGGTGATATAATATTTTTGCCATATTTTCCAGCACTATAGTGTGTGTGTGTTCATTGAGTGAAATACACACACACTGGACACACACACAGGACCCAAACACAGGACACAAACACAGGACACAAACACACACTGGACAAACTGGGCACACACACACACACACAGGACACACATACACACACTGGACACACACAAACACACACACACACTGGACACACACACACTGGACACACACACACTAGACACACACACAGTTCAAAAAGCTGGAGCATAGCGCCAAATTTAAAACTGTAAGCTTCACTGTCCAGACACATGTGGGGTGGACTATGTGTGCCTGGTAAACACATGTGGATCTGGTGAACAGTTATCACTTGTTGACCAACTACAGGAATACTGACCTCAGAGTCTCCAGTTTACAGTGGGGATTCCCCAGTCCATCAGAGAGCAGCTTCACTCCTGAATCCTGCAGGTCATTGTTACTCAGATCCAACTCTCTCAGGTGTGAGGGGTTTGACCTCAGAGCTGAGACCAGAGAAGCACAGCCTTCCTCTGTGATTAGACAGCCTGACAGCCTGACAAAGAGATCATCATGACTTCACAAACACACTGTTAATTTAACGAGTAGTGTAGAAGGACAATAGCAGATGCATTTGGTTTATTCTCTCAAACAACATATAGATTCATCTTCCTTCTCCTAGAATTGTATGGTCATTTTGTTATACTAATGTGACAACCAATGCACTGATTCAATATGTTATTCAATATAATACACTGCTCAAAAAAATAAAGGGAACACTTAAACAACACAATGTAATTCCAAGTCAATCACACTTCTGTGAAATCAAACTGTCCACTTAGGAAGCAACACTGATTGACAATAAATTRCACATGCTGTTGTGCAAATGGAATAGACAACAGGTGGAAATAATAGGCAATTAGCAAGACACCCCCAATAAAGGAGTGGTTCTGCACAGACCACTTCTCAGTTCCTATGCTTCCTCTTCCTGGCTGATGTTTTGGTCACTTTTGAATGCTGGCGGTGCTTTCACTCTAGTGGTAGCATAAGACGGAGTCTACAACCCACACAAGTGGGGTAGTGCAGCTCATCCCGGATGGCACATCAATGCGGAGCTGTGGCAAGAAGGTTTGCTGTGTCTGTCAGCGTAGTGTCCAGAGCATGGAGGCGCTACCAGGAGACAGGCCAGTACATCAGGAGACGTGGAGGAGGCCGTAGGAGGGCAACAACCCAGCAGCAGGACCGCTTACCTCCGCCTTTGTGCAAGGAGGAGCAGGAGGAGCACTGCCAGAGCCCTGCAAAATGACCTCCAGCAGGCCACAAATGTGCATGTGTCTGCTTCAAACGGTCAGAAACAGACTCATGAGGTGGTATGAGGGGCCGACGTCCACAGGTGGGGGTTGTGCTTACAGCCCAACACCATGCAGGACGTTTTGGCATTTGCAGAGAACCAAAGATTGGCAAATTCGCCACTGGCGCCCTGTGCTCTTCACAGATGAAAGCAGGTTCACACTGAGCACGTGACAGACGTGACAGAGCTGGAGACGCCGTGGAGAACGTTCTGCTGCCTGCAACATCCTCCAGCATGACCGGTTTGGAGGTGGGTCAGTCATGGTGTGGGGTGGCATTTCTTTGGGGGGGCCGCACCAGCCCTCCATGTGCTCGCCAGAGGTAGCCTGACTGCCATTAGGTACCGAGATGAGATCCTCAGGCCCTTGTGAGCCATATGCAAGTGCGGTCGGCCCTGGGTTCCTCCTAATGCAAGACAATGCTAGACCTCATGTGGCAGGGTGTGTCAGCGTTCCTCCGCAGAGGAAGGCATTGATGCTATGGACTTGCCCGCCCGTTCCCCAGACCTGAATCAATTGAGCACATCTGGGACATCATGGCTCGCTCCATCCACCAACGCCACGTTGCACCACAGACTGTCCAGGAGTTGGCGGATGCTTTAGTCCAGGTCTGGGAGGAGATCCCTCAGGGAGACCATTCCGCCACCTCCATCAGGAGCATGCCCAGGCGTTTGTAGGGAGGTCATACAGGCACGGGAGGCCACACACACTACTGAGCCTCATTTTGACTCATTTTAAGGACATTACATCAAAGTTGAGTCAGCCTGTAGTGTGGTTCTCCACCTTAATTTTTGAGTGTGACTCCAAATCCAGACCTCCATGGGTTGATAAATTTTGATTTCCATTGATCATTTTTGTGTGATTTTGTTGTCCAAGCAAATATACTAGTAAAGAAAAAGTATTTATAAGAATATTTCATTCATTTCAGATCTAGGATGTGTTATTTTAGTGTTCCTTTATTTTTTGAGCGAGCGCTATTTTATACATATTATAATACATATTTTCTCTAAACTGAATATTACTTTCTGATGATTAGTTCTTATATGTCATTTTATTTACCACAGAACAGCTCTGGAGGCTTTGACCACTGGCAGCAGCCTCAAAAGACCTTCCTCTGATCTGGAGTATTTCTTCAGGTCAAAACACATCCAGTCCTTTTTCTGAAGTCAGCAACAACAAAGACAGAGCTGACCACTGTGCAGGTGACAGTTCGTCTTCGCGAGACTTCCTGATCTCAGGTATCTTTTGATTCTCCTTCCACTAGAGAAAATGGTCATTCAGTTCATTCAGACAGTTGGAACAGATTAATGATCCTCTCTGGAGAGCGATTCTTCCCTGATCTTCTCCTTTGATGTACTTGGACCGTTCTTCATGGCTCTGCGAGCTGCTTCTTGTCTTTGTCAGTAGACCTCGTAAGTTCTTCTTGAATTGGACTCCAGTGAGGAGCCCAGAAGGAAGCGGAGGAAAAGGTCCAGGTTTTCCCGTCTCACTTTGTAAGGCTTCATCCACAGCACTCTTGTTAGAAAGTAACTTCAGGCTTCGTATTTTGTTTGCAGTTTGTCCATAGATTTCATTGTTGTTTGATGAATGAGAGGAACCATTATACAGCAGCCAGAAACTCCTGAATGCTCAGTGAACAAAACAGTACACCTTGTCTGGTACAGACACAATTCCTCTTTAAAGATCTGTGTGCACGATCCGAGTACACTGAGCTCATTGACATCAATCAGCCTCTTTCAGGTCTCTTCATAGAAACATCAGATTGCCATTCAAACAAGCTGTTGAAAAGCCAGTTTTCCCAGTGACAGAATTCTCTCTTTATTCCAAGTGTGGACTGTCCTCTTCTTCCCAAGATACTTTCTTCTTCTGTTTGGGTATGAACACCACAAGGGTGTGTAAACATTCAGTCAGAGTCTTGGCAATCTTCTTCTCTCTTATGGTTTCAGCATGTTGTTCAAGGGAACTGGTTGCCAGAAACCAACAGAAGACTGGAATGTGGCACATGATGTGGAGCTCCTTGATGTCTTTATGTGTGAGAATGATTCTGCTGGCCAGTCCTCATCACTGCACGCTTCCTGAATACTCCTCCTTCTGGGGTCATTGAACCCGCGTACCTCTCACCTGGTCACACCACCACTGAAAGGATCTTATTGGGCTGCTGCAGGTCGGGTAGCTTATCCAGAGGAGAGCAGAGGGAAGCAGATTACCTTGATGAGATTTGTCAGCAGAACATCCACTGAGGTTGACTCTGTGGACGTCACAACAGATCTTGTTATTGGAAGTCTTAGGGGCAGTCGGCACTATCCAGACCATTCAAAGATGAACAGTAACTTTGTACTTTGTTGTAGATGGAGATTCCTGATTGTTTTGTTTCCATTGGAGACGTGACATGAAAGTTCAATGAAAGTGTGGTTGTCCTTTTTCAATCGATTTCAGCTCCGCGAAAGGGAATGAAAATACAAATTGGACATTCCTGATTTGCTTTTCCTTCAGCCCAGTCCAGAATGAACTCTTCTGCACAAGAGACTGTTTTTTCCAATGCCAGCGATCCCTTTGTCCAGCACAGTTCTGATATAGTTTGTACCTATGCCACAGATTAAAGAGGTTTGAAAGATGTCGTTACAATTGGATTGCAGTCGTCTGGTCTTGCTTGTTTCCTGGTTGTTGTCTCAATTGTCTCAGCTCATGTTTCATTATGACCCTCCTGTTCCACCCTCTGTGATTAGAGCTCTGTGAGATCTTTATTGAGAAGTGTTGGGTCCTTGTTTTAGCGATCCCCGTCAAATACACAATTGAAACTTCTTCTTTAGATAGATTTGAGTTCCACGTTGGAAATTCACAGCAAGCTCATCTGAATTGAAAGAAAATAACACAGAGGATATTAATATTAACGTCTGTTTTTAATGCCTACAGTATTGTAGGACTGTTATAAAGTTTTAAATTATAATCATTTATTCTTTTAACTGGTGACAATTAACTTATACATGTTTTATTACTGCGTTAAACAACTGGTGTGACTGATTATATTATTATTGGTATTATGATGGTATGTTATGTCTCTCTCTCTAATTTAATCACCACCAACACACCCCGCTGCTACTTGAATGAGGTATATGTGTTGTGTTAAGGCTGCTACCAATATCATTGAGTTACACAAGCTACTTTAAGCATGGTACTTTAGCTACAGCTTTAAATGTTATAAAACAGCATTCAACACGAGCAGACAGATCTTACATTTCATCCAGTGTGTTCAGCAAGCTCCTTCTGGTTCATTTTCTCAGGACGTGCAGTGTGATCTTCAGATGCCCCTCTCTGGCACTGCTCTCCTGCTGCTCATCTTCAGCGTCCACCACTTCTGCTTCTGACTCTCAAAGCTTCTGGAGTTCTTGGACTAAGAATCCCCTGAACATCTTCAGACATCGTTCTTCACAAATGTCATAATTTTCCTCTTCAAAGCAACTGAAATAAAATTCAAGTAAATAAGTTAAGCAAGAAGACAAAATGCTTTCTCATTAACACATTAATGAATGGGATGACAATCAAACTTACTTGAGGTAACAAAAAACAAATGTACATAACAGGGACCACATACACTGAATATGGAGGCCAGGTCTGTTGATGGACTCTGGGAAGACTGGACCAGCTGCGAATCTTGACTTGATCTCTCTGTTGCGTTTCTGTGGAACAAAACATAAGATTACATCTCCTCATCCAGGGAGACACACCACACACACACACACACACACACACACACACACACACACACACAACACAACAACCACACAGCACACACAGCACACACACAAACACACACACACACACACACACACACACACTGTGTTAGGACTATGAAATGGGACAAAAAGGATTAGCCTATGTTAGGGAAAAAAACAGAAAGAAATATGAAAATGGAGGCAGGGGAAATGACTAAGACAGTGTGTTTAACTCACTACCATGACCAGAGTTCTTCTTACCTTTGTTCAGTTTAGAAAAGGTGCTCCCTCTCAAATTTTAGAGGAGGTTTCCATTTAGACCAGTTCACTTCTTCATGGACACCACAGCGGGTACAGGGGAGGGTTGGTCTCTCCTGCTTGATTGGCTTCAAACAACAGAAGACAACATTACATCTCTCATCTACTCTGAGCCTCAGATGGGGAAACATAGGAAGAGGTTTAATTCCAAAATGCTATATTTCACTTTTCAAGAAATGTTGGTACCTTTTTCAGAGAATCAGTAGTACTGCTGGGTTTTACACAAGTAATATATTATATCTGTCTCACTCTCAGAGAATCAGTAGTACTGCTAGTTTTACACAGCATAATATATATCTGGTCTCACTCTCAGAGAACTCCCAGTAGTACTGGCTGGGTTTTACACAGTTATATATATATCTGCCTCCACTCTTCATGGAGAAATCAGTAGTACTGCTAGGTTTTTACACATAATAAATATATCTGCCTCACTCTCAGAGAATCAGTAGTTACTGCTAGGTTTACACAGTTAATAATATATATCTGCCTCACTCTCAGAGAAATCAGTAGTGACTTGCTGGTTTACAAGTAATAATATATATCTGCCTCACTCTCAGAAGAAATCAGTAGTACTGCTAGGTTTTAACACAGTAGTAATCTATATATCTGCCTCACTCTCAGAGAAATTCAGTAGTACTGTAGGTTTACAACAAGTAATAATTATATCTGCCTCACTCTCAGAGAATCAGTAGTACTGCATAGGTTTTACATTCAGTAATAATATATATCTGCCTCACTCTCAGAGATCCGTAAAAGTACTGCTAGATTTTTTTGTTTAAAAGTCATTTAAATGTTGAAAGATAATGATGAAATTAATTCCACTCTGAAAACCTTATACTTGTATGTGAAAATGTTAGAATTATGGGTTTGTTCAAGTTGTCCAATAAAAATGTATCATGTATAATATATCTTTATTTAGTATCTTAAACACATATAATCTGTTACCAATAGATCTTAGTATGTATCCTTAACACAGTCTTGTCTGAGCAAGATTCGTGCCGACTTTGGCTAGCAGGGTCCACTGAGAGATTTGGGAGAGGGCAGGGAGTGCTTCTCACGGTTTTCCCTATCTTTGTCGGCTGGGTAGTGATTTACAGGTATGTGCGTAGGATACCTACTGCTTGTGTGTGAATGTAAGGTGCCGTAAGGAGGCCAGTATAAAATGAAATGGTTTTGTACACGGACCAGCACTTCTCAGTAATAACATGTTGACTATCATAGCCTCCGTCTGTTCATTCATGAATCTTACACATTCTGGTTTCAGAGTATTTTTAATTGAAGTGGTTTTATGAAACATTGAGATCATAATTCTCTTGCCAATTTGGTCCTTTCGAACCGGATCTTCAATACCTGCTTTCTGGAACCAAAACCACGGGCGATGAAATTCCCCACAGGTTCTTACCTGGTGACCTATTTTTGAATTTTGTGTAGATAACCTGATGTAGGTAGTATTAACTATGCAATTGGAAAATTAGGAATGGGTGTTAGAGCCATCTAGGCAGCGGAGAAGGGGTCCGTTAATGACCCCAGTTATCTGAGGCCACTACCAATAAACTATCTAATGTTGAGACCTAACCTTAAATTGGTCAATATACATTAGCCGATCTAACATACTTAAGTCTAACAGTAATTGATCTGGGTTTAAATTTGAAGGCTTAATTCATTCTAAATAATAGCGATTTCGATGTAATACGGTTGTCTTGCCTAATGGTCTGCTGGGTAACCTTTTGAGAATAGAAGTCGTATTTAAATGACTGAATCATAGAAGAGGGGACCGTGTACCTAATCTAATGAATTCTTAAATATAAGCGGAGAGATAATTGCAATAGAGTTTGTGCCATTCAAAATGTGTTTTATTCTTATGGAATTGGACTATTCGGATAAAGGGTTTTGTTGATATTTCTGGTTATTGATTCTTGTTTGATTGGTTTTAGGTAACACCAGGGAATTTGGAACAGAAAGTTAATTATTCTACATTGACGTGGAACAGTAAAGGAAAGTGGACCTTTGCAGACAGACGGGAATGGGTTTTAATGTAGCCAAAGCAGCTTTGGGCCAAAACTAGTTCAAGTAGCATGTTTAAAGTAGGGGGATTTTTAATAGATTTAAGTCAGTATGGTATCCAAGGGAAGCGGCATGTCAATAAGTACATTTAACCATTGAGGAAATGTAAAACTAATGATTGGAGGGGTACAATGGAATTATCATTATTATTAGGTTTTGTTTGTAGTCAACATTTGGTTTCTGAATCGGATCGCGGGGCGGTAGTATAATGAATCTGACCAAGTGGTTTTTCTGGGAAAAGGAGTGCTTCTTGTCTCTCTTTGGAAATGTTCTCTAGGGGCTGTAATTTGAAGGGAGCGAATGAGATGAAGACATGTTTCACCAAATTGAAAAGGCCTAGGAAAATGTTTTGTTTGTTTAGAACCTGCGGGCGTTTCCTTTGGGTTGTAGGAAATTTCCATGTTTCCTAGAGAACACGATATCTTTAAAGAGGTACACACACATATGGAATTACAAGTTTTATTTTGCCGAGTTTTAATTAAACACGTGAATTTCTTTAGAATAAAAGGAATGTTCTGCGGGAACCTGGGATACAACATTGTAGAAATGTGTTTGATGTTTTGCTTTAAATCTGTCTATTATAGTAAGAACTTACTTTTAAGGGTGGGTATGACCTTTGCCTCTATCCATGCTTTCCTTTGTTGTCTGATCAGCCTCATTGGGAGGGCATTTGGATAATGAATTTGAGGTCATTTTGATTATGATTTTGAGGTCATTTGTGATACTGAATTTTAAGGTAACTTTTTGTAATGATAATTGATGGAACGAGTTTATAGGTTCTTTGACATATTTGTAAATTGAACCAATGAGAAAGAAAGAAATGGCATAGCTTGGATAATGGTATAGATTGTTAATATTTTAGAACCTAATCTAGCCAACGGACAGGGGATATATGACATCTGTTGGTGATTCAGATCTCGAGAGCATCGAGTAACTTAATCAACCTATGTAATAACCTTAGAGAATTTTCTACCATAAAGGTGATTTTTCTAAAAATTCCATGAGTGCAGACAGGGAGGACAGTGAGGACATTCAGTAGATATTTTGGAACAACCTATATTTTGCATATGACGGTTGTGGAAGGAGCGACAGGACAGATAGTAGAAAAGGCAGACAGGAGAAGGGCTCCCCCGCCCTATGCGGAGGCCTAAGGTACCTCAGATGGTTGGTGTTAGTATGAGGGGGGTGGCAGGGAAATGAGCAAGATAGAGAGAGAGCTGAAGGGATTTGAGGGAGAATGAGAGGGAGAGACTGGAGTGAGGAAGCAGGAGACCTGAGGCATTACGAAGGTTAGATCTCATATAAGCAAAAGATTTGAGAGAAGATAGAAGTACACAGAGTAGTTAGTGACGATGAGAAAGATACCCCAATTCCCACTCATAACCTTTATCCAACCCCCAGAGCTGGGGACGGAGCATAACCAGACACCAATAAGAAGAGTCTATTAGGGCAAGGAAACAGGAGGATGAGGCAAGGGCTTTAGAAGGAGTCGCAATCCTAAGGACAGGAATAGGGGATTCAGAAGAAGAGTTGGTTACCAAGGATAAGTTGCCCATATTACATGTCGTTGTTTAGATATAGCAGCAAATGGGCAGAGCCTTGTATCAACCGGAGGATGGTAGATGGTAGAGGTAATTTAGACAAAACACTTTGGAGCATACGGAAATATTTGTACAGAATAGCACCAGGTAGTGGGAGCATACAGAAATTATTGTGCACAGGAATCAAAACACCAGGGGTATTGGAGCCATACAGGAATATTGATGCAACAGAATAAACACCAGGGTATTTGGAGCATACAGGAAAATATTGATGCACAGAATAATCACCAGGGTATGAGCATACAGGAAATATTGATGCACAGGAATAAGCACAGGGTATTGGACATACAGAAATATTATGCACAGAATAAGCACCAGGTATTGGAGCATACAGAAATATTGATGCACAGATAAGCACCAGGATATTGGAGCATACGGAAATATTGGTGCACCGAATAAGCACCAGGTAGACAGGAAGCAGGTAGTGGAAGGAATGTTGGAGCAGGTAGGAAACACTGCAGGTTAGGAAATCGGTTGTGGCTATGTGATATGAATACTTATATATATATATATATATATAGATAAATATAGTAAATGGGTAGAAGAGTTCTCAAACTTACTTGGCGGGCACGATTATGGTAACTGAAAAATTAGGTCAAGATATTAATTCACTAGAGTTGGGTTCTAGGATCTATTTCTTTAAATAGTGGATGACATGCTTGCTAATCAGGTAGCAACAAATGAAGCAGAGTTAGGGACCAGACTGGTACACATGGAAGTTGAAGATATACTAGCAGAACACATGAGAAGACTGTTTGTTAACCAAACCCGTATGTCCAGATTTTGTGTCCAACAGGTGAATGGAGGAAGAAGGTGATTCAACTCAATTCCAACCCAGGAGACTGGGGGGGGATCCAGTCCCTGAGCGAGAGTAGACTGGAAGCAGCCCATTGGGTAAGCCCTACACAGGTTCTGTTAACCACCGCCTTGCCATTAGAATAGCTGAGAGAGTCAACTGGGTCCACGTCACCCACTGCAAGAAGGTATGTACACATTAAGCACTTGCTTGATCACACACAGGTTTAGGAGAAGAACCGAGCACAACCAGGGTTCCGGAGGTTACCTCCTTTTCGAAGATTTCCTATCCCGACCGTTCATCACGTGGTGCTCCTTAGAAGTGTGAGTATAGGTTGGTACCTAGCAGACCGACTAAGCAGGAGAGGTTGGCGGTTTTTGGGAAGAGTAAGAGCTCTGAGCTGCATCATAGGCTGGTAACTTTCTGATTACATCCAGATCCACCACCTGCCGGTATAATTAAAGGACGCCATTGTCATTGATAAGAAGTAAAAGAATAAACTATATAATACACGGATAGTGACTTACAGACATAAGGAGTCAAAAGAAGACAAGATGTAGGATCTAAGGTTAAACATAAACAATTTCCTAGGGGAAAGCAGGACAACTGTTACAGGGATTGGGATGGCAGATTGAGATAACTCGGCCAACCCACTCGGTTCACTTTAACTTCTGATGAGTACCAGTGTTAAAGATACAAGGATGGCACCGAGAACTTAGATGATTTGAATGGCTGAAAGGTTAATCGTTAATGTTGACGGACTTGGGTTTGGGAAGGACAGGAGACAATTCTTAACCTCACAGTGCCCTATAACTGATGGTTAGGGTGGCTCGTACAGCAAAGGACGCACACGGGACAGAACTACAGAAGGTGGTTAGGAACTTCCAACACATATTTATGCAGCATGTTATTTGCGGTTTTTGTAGCGAAATTGCTTGTGAAAATTGCTTTCTCGTAACTAGCTTTGAGGGGAACTGAGAGTATTTGTAGACAGAAGATGTTGCTCCCTGTAGTGCTTGAGTGAGGACTGACCATTATTGTTTAGACAGAGATGTTACTCTCAGGCTCTGAGTGGGCGATTGGGAGTGGAGTGGACAGCTTGGGGTTGGTGACGGTTGATAACAGTCACCGAACAGGGAATTCGTAACAGAGCTGCTTTCCCAAAACCATCGTTATCTGATGTTCTTCAAGTAAAATGTAATATCAAATTAAAAACCAGATAACTGCTTTATGGCATTACAAAATAAAACAGTTAGGCTATAGTCCTATTCATCATATTGAAAATACATTTCACTTGTCCTTCCCTTTGTGTGAATTTTCTGATGAAAGCCAAAACGTTAAATCTTTAACATTTTTAAATAAAACAAATATTTGTTTATTGTGAGTGAGCATTTCGCCTTTTTTTTTTCAATTATGATTATTTTGGGGTTGGACTCTAATGCACGTTTGTTAAGCTCCTCCACTTCTTTCTAGGATACCACATCAGGAAATACACTGAGGACAAATTACAAGACAGTAGCCTTACAAGGAGCAAAATTACACTCAATGGATCTGAACATGAAATGCTCCAATTCCCGTATTTGTTAAAGTCAACTTTGTTCTCAATTAATCAGCCGGTCCCAGAGAGTACTGATAAACCGAGTGTGATTCTATGATTTAGCAGAGATCTTCGTTTGTATAAAGTCACGTGGAGGGAAAAAAAAGCAAGAGTCTGCAAATGACCACTACTGGTTAGGAGAAGGAGTCTGCTAAAGGACTCACTACTGGATACGAGTCTAGCTAAATGACCCACTACTTGGATACGAGTCTGCTAAAGGAACTCACTTACTGGATACGAGTCTGCTAAATGGACTCACTACTGGAGAAGAGTCTTATAAATGACTCACTACTGGAGAAGATGTCTGTAAAGGGACTCACTACTGGATAGAGTCTGCTAAATGACTCACTACTGGAGAGAGTCTGCTAAATGACTCACTTACTGTGAGAAGAATCTGCCTAAAGGTTACTCACTACGATAGATGTTGGCTAAAGACTCACTACTGGAGAAGAGGTCTTCTTAAATGACTACTAGCTGGATAAGAGTTGCTAAAAGACTCACTACTGGAATCTCTCT
>NW_019947130.1:12135-24646 GCF_002910315.2 Salvelinus sp. IW2-2015 | reverse complement strand
GTAAACTTAGGGAGGAGGGCTTCTAATGTTAAACATGCATGAAAACTAAGGCTTTTTACTGTTACAGAAGATCAACAAATGAGGAGCACATGGGGAAGTGGGAGTAGACGGAACTAGGCACTGGCCAGGACCTGGAATTAAACCTTCCGTAAACCATCACCAGAGGAACAGGCGAGAAGTTAGAGATAAGGGTAAAGCTAAATGCTATGAGAGAGTAAAAGGAGCGAGGTTTCTGGGCACGATAGCATAGATTCAACAGGATAGTGTACAGACAAAAGGTATAAGTAGGATTTGCAGCTACACTTTGGGTGTGGGGTAAACCTTCTCATTGGCATTGGGTATATGAAAGAGAGGAGATATTAGTCTCTGGAGATGTTTTAAACAGGTGATGTTTCATCCGCATGTGTCAGGACGGTGGTGAAACCAAGCATGGTTGGTTTAAGCCGCCGTCACTTATTCGTGCAGGGTTTCCGAGGCTCATACAGAGTCGACAAAGGGACAGTGTCATATCCAGCCACGACAATGATAGACCTGGGCAAATGATCTTATATTTGACCAGATACTTCCCAACATATATATCGCCCTTGCTTTTGATGACAGCTCTTTGCACCGCTGCTTAGGCTTTCTCTCATAACAGCGTATACATGAGGTATGATTCACCTGGAATGCATTATCCCAAATTCAACACGTGAAGCCTTGTCTTAAAGTCCATTTGTAGGAACCATACCTTCCCTCCCTTTAGATGTCGATTTGAACACCAAATCAGTGAGTTGTGGACAAGGGTAGGGTGGATATACAGAAGATAGCCTATTATTTTGGATAAAAGACCAAAAGTCCCATAGATAACAATAATGGCAAGACAAACCAGACTCAATATAAATAAAAGAGAAAACAACAGTCCATCATAAACAAACTAACACAATAAATAACAAATAACTTTATGAGTAGAAGGTCAGTCAAATACGAATATTTCGAAGAAGATTTGAACGTTCTTCCAAGACTGCAGTCGCAAAAAACCATCGCAACGCTAATGATTGATTGAAAACTGGCTTCTACCGTGAAGCGATCCGACCACGGAAAGGAAGAAGACCAGAGTCTACTCTAACTACAGACGCAAATAAACGTTCGATAGAAACAGTTATGAATCTTACAATAAAATCTAGCAGCACAAATAATTGCACCTTCACAGCAGATTCAAGATAAACAGACCACAGTAGCTCACACCTTCAACGGTTCAGAGGAAGCCTAGCGTGAAATCAGACTTCATGGATCAAATTGCTCCAAAGAGAAAATCACTACTAAGATGGGCACCATGAAAGAAGTTATAACATGCTTGGGCCACTCTCAGAACTAGTGATGTACTGACCATGAGTACATTTAAAATATAATTATGGCAGAAATACAATATCACCTCAACTCTATTACACCTTGAATTCAGACGGACCACGTATTCAATCACAAAACATTTGATGTTGACCAAGATTATTTTAATTGATTTTTTCCATTGGCAAAGTGGGCAACTTTAGGCAGAAAATGTCATCACACACATGACCAAGGTTAATCGGTGGGAAGCTCTGCTTCGACTATCGAAGCATCGAACCATTCTTCCAAAATCAAAATACAGGCGCACATATACTAATCGAATGTTGTCCACCAGACCTTATGCTGTCATACACAGCCCCCACTCTTCTGGGAACACAGCTTTCCATATTCCCATGCTGGGACCGACAATGCCAAAATTAGTACTGCTCATAAACACGCTGTCCAACTCTTCTATGCGCGCCAAGGCTTCTCCACTAAGATGTCCTGGAACATATGACTCGCGGGGAGTCCTGCGCTCTCATATACCACGCCATGAACGCATCTCAGTAGGACCACCGCCACCACATACGACGCTGAATGTTGGTCAGTGGATTACAGGCCTGGCCTCACAGTCGGCACTCACATATATCCCACAAAGAATATGTCCAGTAGGAGATTGGAGATCAGCTGAGATTGTGTCCAGTTCAAGTTCTATCCGCCAACGCTGAGACGCAACAAA
The DNA here is from genome assembly GCF_002910315.2 of Salvelinus sp. IW2-2015. NCBI lineage: Eukaryota > Metazoa > Chordata > Actinopteri > Salmoniformes > Salmonidae > Salvelinus > Salvelinus sp. IW2-2015. The sequence continues at coordinate 22,605 of NW_019947130.1, read as the reverse complement.
TCTTCTTATGCAAATACGTAATCCACGAGCACTACACAGTCGCCGACACAGTGTAACATATCTGTGGCGCTCTGTGTGGGGGCCTTACGCTACGTTCTGGCGCTGAGCCGTTGTTGTTCCTAGACGTGATTCCACTTCACAGTACTAGTACCTTTCTACAGTTTGACCCGGGGCAGTTTCTCTAGCAGGGACAGAAACCTTGACATAACTGAGCTTGTTGTAACAGGTGGCACTCTTATGACGGTGCCACGTTGAAAGTCACTTGAGTCTCATTCAGTAAGGCCATTTCTACAAGCCAATGTTGGTGGCAGCACTGGTTGTAAAGATGGCATCCATGGGAAACACACTCGAAAACACAGTCCTGCAGGCTCTGTTTTATCTTATATTCTGATTATATGTTCCAATTATACACTGGTCATTGTTGCTGCAAGGACAGACCTAGTAAATCTGCCAGCTGGCCAGAACAGAGCAGGGCACATCTTCGCCTCTTCATTGGTTAATAGGGCTCATATAAATACTAGCCATGGCCAGTCTTCTCTTGGCGCAGAGTGAGGAGTTGCGTTCAGAAAAGTGTAGAGAAATTTCCAAATTGCTTTGACATAGTAAAGCTCTACATCAAGCTGGTGTACTCATACTCTCCTCCAAAAGACCACGTCCGCCACTCTGTGCGTTAGTATTCACACACGTCCCAGGTCCAGAAGCAATGTCAACGCGACATTGTTTACACGTATATATATAGCACCCATGAAGTGCCGATGGACTTGCTTCGCACTATCTGTGATATGAATGCAAGTTGATAGAACAGAGATAACCACTTGTTTCTAGAAACATCCCATCGAGACGTACCTAGCAGACACCTCTCCACCATAGTGAATCTACTTGCTGTGTGTGTACTGACACGTCGGCACATCTAGATAGATGCACACACATACTACATGTTCATGTTTTTAAATGTATGTAAATTGTAAAGTATTTAGTCTGTAATATCTTTTTCGTTGCGTCGGACCCCAGTAAGACTAGGAACCTGATATGATTTGATATATTGGGATCCCCATTATTCGACACCAATGGCGATCCCAAAAAATCGAATCAAATCAAATCACGTCCCTTTCCTTTTAATTTCCAGCAGTCAGAGAGGCTGTGTGTTTGTGTGTGTGTCAGACCTGGGCAAAATATATTTGTATTTTGTAGTTTATTTGAAAATACAAACTTTTCAAATACTCAATGTAAAAATATTATAATACAAAAGTATATATTATTATATATAATACTCAAAAATATTSTGAAAGTATTCAGAACCCTTGATTTTGTTACTTTACAGCCTTTTTCTAAAATGTATWAAATAATTTTTTCCCCTCATCAATATACACAGACTACACCATAATGGCAAAGATAAAACAGGTTTTTAGAATTTTTCTCAAACGTCTATAAAAAAAAATGAAATATCACATTTACATAAGTATTCAGACCTTTTACTCAGTACTTTGTTGAAGCACCTTTGGCAGCGATTAAAGCCTCAAGTCTTCTTGGGTAGGACGCTACAAACTAGGCACACCTGTATTTTGGGAGTTTCTCCCATTCTTCTCYGCAGATCCTCTCAAGCTCTGTCAGGTTGGATGGGGAGCGTCGCTGCACAGATATTTTCTTTTAAATTATAATACGGGTCTCAGAAAACGAAATAAAGTATTTTCAGTTCCTCTAAGATAACCAAATWATTTTTATTAGATGGCTACCAACCATCAGCTTCAACAGTTGAATTAATCTAAATATGCTGTAGGATCATAAGCACATGGTTTGGAGAGCCCTCGGATTTTAGGCCTTATATAAAACCAATAGCCTAGAATTAAATACATTAAATACATGAGCAACATGGAATCACCTCAACATTAGATTAGACCACTTTTGCATGCAAAAAATGACTAACAAATATATATTTTTTATAATGAGTGACAGATAAGGCAATGCATTAATACTTGACATTATTCATGACGCTAGCACATCGTCGAACCCACCTTCCAAATTGTATTATTTTCCATAGAATGTGCATAAGCCCCTCGTTGATTATCTTCAATCCTCCCCTTTGGCTGTCCTGAGGCAGAGCCGCCTGACCCATGGAGGTAGAGCGCCACACACCTCCCCGTGGCAGAGCGCCGTCGCTGGAGACAGATGGTGCTCGGTTCCTATTGTGACAAGGAGAGGCACTAGCTTCAGCAGGGGGTCCACGGGGGTAGAGGGGCGGGCCCCGTAATCATCCATCTCCAGGGGTAGGCGTGAGTATTCCATCATTATCGCTTACCGGCAAACCATTCCTGGCTTCCATTTCACTGGCTGGCTGTCCCTCCTGTGTAGTCTTCAGCCCTAGTGGACTCCGTTGCCATGGGGAATTTCATCTACCACGTCCTCGCCTCCTCCCTGAACATCACCTCATACCCACTCTCCTCTTCCGGGTTCAACCCTGGATAATCGCCCATTGGGATCCGCAACAATCACACACATTACAGCACCACTCACACTCACCATGGGACACGTGCACCAAGAAAGCTTCCCTTCCTCATCATCACCACAAAGTCCTCCTCCCCCGTGGCTCCAACATCATGACCCCACCAATTCCTGGTCGAGGATGAAAATGACCGTCTGGGCACAGGATGCAGCGAAGACGTGTTTTCCCTTTTCCCTGTGGTTCCAAGTCCGTTGAGAAACGGGGATGTTTCTCCATGACCCACACCACCTGTCTTCCTCCTCATCACCCCTGGCACTGTGCCATCGACCTACTTTGTTGACGGCTGAATCCGAGGCCACGGAGGAGCACATCCAGGAGGTTTCTCCAACAGGGTTTCATCCACACATCCCCTCTCCCTGCGTTGGCAGCTTCTTCTTTGTGGCCAAGAAGGACAGAGGTCTACGTCCGTGCATCGATTACAGATTACATTGATTCCAGATTACATCGATTACAGATTTAACATTCGATTAACAGATTACGTCAATTCCAGATTACATCGATTACAGTTACGGTCAATTCCAGATTACATCGATTCCAGATTACGTGTCAATTCCAGATTACATCGATTCCAGATTACATCGATCCGATTACATCGATCCAGATTCACGATTACAGATTACGTCAATTCCAGATTACATCGATTCAGATTACATCGATTCCAGATTACATCGAATTCAAGATTACATCGATTACAGATTACATCGATTACAGATTACATCGATTAACGCAGATTACATGATTACAGATTACTTATGTGTTATTTCATAGTTTGTGTGTGTCTTCACAATTATTCTACAATGTAGAAAATAGTAAAAATAATGAAAACCTTGGAATGAGTAGGTGTTTCCAAACTTTTGACTGGTACCGGTATATATATATATATATTTTACACATATTATATCCCTTTTTGTGTGTAGGCTCACAACTTTATCCATACTTCCATTTGTTTTTTTAAACTTGTACGGTTACCTTTAGATGAGTCCGTGACTCCGGTGTGGTCGGTGAGCAAAATGGAGAACACGATTGTGTTTGTGAGAATCTCCCATTTCTACGTTGAGCTCCCATTAGTTAGTAGCTCAAACGGGTTGACTCTGGGAATGCAGCATATGAGATGCATCCAATGCAAAAAATAATAATAAATAAAATGATCTCTATCCAAAACTGATGGATTTACATGGGGATTATTTGTAATGTAACTTAGATTGACGCACCGGTGGGTCAACAAAGTCTAGGGATTAATATCATTAATTAATTAATTGATTAATTTTAATATTATATTAATATGTAAACACTAATGACCTTTGGAAGCATGGAGGTAAGGGATCTAGCTAAAACATAGAATATTGATAACAATTCTGAGAAATGACAATAATGCCAGTAGAATATTGATCAACATGATAAGAACAGTGTTGAAATGACACACTAATAGTATACAGTAACAACAATGTGCAATGCATCACATTATAGAGGGTTTTACGTAACGTGACTGAATCACATTATAGAGGGTTATACAGTAACGTGACTGACACATTATAGACAGATTCGTACTACGATAATATAGGGTATCGTACGTGACTGAATCACATTAGAGGGTTAACAGTAACGTGACTGAATCACATTATAGAGGATACAGTACGTGACTGATCACTAAGAGGGTTATACGTAGTATGAATCATTTGATTATACAGTAACTGACTGAATCACATTATAGAGGGTATACAGTAACGTGACTGAATCACATTATGGGGTTATACAGTAAGGACTAATCACATTATAGGTTACAGTACGTGACTGAATCACATTATAGAGGTTATACAGTACGTGACTGAATCACATTATGACAGATATACAGTAACGTACTGACTGACAGAAAGAGTCCATGACATATTTATCGAGGGCCCTAACATTGCGGACACGTTGCGCTTTTAGAGGCCAGTTAACTGTTTCTATGGCAACGCCGTCTCACGTCGTGGAGCTCCTTCTCCTACCCTGATTAGTGTGGGGGTTGGGCGCACCAAAACTGTTCCACGGTATGGGGTGCCCTCTCTACCTGCTCTCTGATTGGCTGTCTAGATCTAGAAACAACCACTCAAAAAGACAACCCCCCCCCCCCTCACACACCCCTGGTGCTGGTCCTCCTCCAGACACACCCTCTGCGTTGCAAATGGCACCCTATTCCCTATGTAGTATTTATGGATCAGAGCCCATTGTCATTTATATTTGGGCCTCAGACTGATCCGCAGACTGACACACTCAAAAACAACAGCAGCTGAAAACCAGAACACAGAGAGATTGTTCCACGGTCAGACCACTGACCGTCTGCCTTTTATAGGCCTTAGCCTTTTCCTCTCTGTCTTCTGGAAACAGGAGACTAAAAGGGGCTGTGAACAGAGGTGTATTATAAAATCCAAGAAAGTTACAGCCTTAACTGGTTGTGGGTTGGGGCCAATCCACCACCACGTTCACCTTGTTCCGGATCCATCCGAATGTTTACCGCCAGCGATGACGTATCCCAGAAAGAGATTAGTAGAGCGATGAATTTCCCACTTCTCCGCCTTGACAATAACTGGTTCTCCAGGAAGTGCTGGAGGACTTGTCGGACGTGGAGAACATGCCCTGAACCGAACGGGAAAAGACAAGGATGTCATCAAGGTAGACAAACACAAACCGGTTCACATGTCAATCAATGACCGTAGCCTGGAACACTGCTGGGAAGTGCTGGTCAGTCCAAATGGTATAACCAGATACTCATATTGCCCGCTAGCTGTGTTAAAGGCCCGCAGGAGGATGTCCAGGGCGGGCTGCGCCGCCTTGAGCAATACACGTGGATAAACAGGCTCCAACCCAGGATAGAACCCGAGCCCAGTCGATCAGGGGATTGTGCCCTGTTGCCACGACAATCCAAAACCACACAGGTGCATGAGGAGATTCGATGAGCAGGAACCGCATGAACTTCTGTGAATTCTGACACTCGCAGGTGAGGGAATCATACGTGAGTGACCCATCCGTCCATGCCTGGGATCCATGGGAACAGAGAGGAGTTGTGTGAAGATTCCCAGCTCAGACACAGGGTAGTGTCCATAAAGCTCTCGTCGGCCGAGTCCAACGAGCACCCGGAGAGATTTAGACTGGTCACCCCACAAGAGGATAGCAGGAAGTACGAGTAATGGGAGACTTCCTGTATGGCCCAACAGTCCAATCGTTCCTACTGATAAGCCTGGGCTTTTTTGGCCAGGTGGATATGTAATGTCCTGAAGTTCCACAAAACAGACAGCTTTTAGAGTCAGTCCGCGTAAACGTTCCTCAGGGGACAATCTACCCATGTCCAGTTACATGAGCCAGAGGAGTGGAAAGTAGAAAACCGGGACGGCGCCCGGAATCAGACAGGCAGAAAGGTCAGATCCGGGAAGCTAGAAAACACAATGAGAGAAGGAAAAATGGGAAACACATAGTAAGACCTGAGAAAAACAAGACGATCTGGCAACAGACAAACAGAAAACACAGGTATAAATACATAGGGGATAATGAAAAAAATAGCAGACACCTGGCGGGTGGTAGAGACAAGTACAGACAGTGAAACAGATCAGGGTGTTAACAACTAATCAGCAGGGAGGCAGGGATGGCATATTTATCACGTAGGTGACAGTATAGAGAGTTGTTTATTAGTTTTCACGAGCGTTAAAAATAATTTTCAATTTCTGAACTATTTGATGCCGCTGCAGACAAAAAAAACATCCTATCGTGACGTATTTGGGTTCCTATTGAGTCAGTACAATGGCCATCATTTTACTGTACGTTAATAAAATGTCTTGGTCAAATTTGTGCTTTTGCTCGAGGCAGTGAGATGTGTACACATCAACATCAACATCGACAACAACATCGACCCAACGTGGATGCTGAATGCAAAATGTACTCGGTGGGTTTACACTCTGTGTTTTTTTACCTTTGACCGGACTGTCAGCGTAACCCTGTCGTTCTCGTGCTTCTATCTAGTGACCGGGGGTCGTTCTCTCTAAAATGTATTCTGCTATTGTATCTTCTATCTAGTGACCGTGGTCGTCCTCTCTAAAATGTATTCTGCTATTGTATCTTCTATCTAGTGACCGTGGGTCGTCCTCTCTAAAATGTATTCTGCTATTGTATCTTCTATCTAGTGACCGTGGGTCGTCCCTCTCTAAAATGTATTCTGCTATTGTATCTTCTATCTAGTGACCGTGGGTCGTCCTCTTCTCTCCTACATGTATTCTACTGCTGTGTCTTCGCTCCTTGGGTTGGTCACCAGAGACTGAGACAAACTCTCAACACACACACACACCACACACACACATACTCACACACCAGACATAGTTTAATTATAAATTTAACTATGCTTTATGGAAATAATCTATTTTTTAGGTGAACAAATACTTACTTAAGTACGTGACTAAAACTATTCAAACACAGATCCCAAGAAATTACTACTTTTTATAAAGCTAGTTGAAAACAGATCTGAGAAAGTGACTCCCGTTTTAAAGTGTTCCCATTTTGGAACACCTGCATGTTGAAGACATGTAACGGTCCTTGGGCTCAGTTGGTCCTGTGAGGCTCAGTTGGTCCTGTGTGGCTCAGTTGGTCCCGTGAGGCTCAGTTGGTCCCGTGAGGCTCAGTTGGTCCGTGATCTCAGTTGGTCGTGTGGCTCAGTTGGTCCCGTGAGGCTCAGTTGGTCCCGTGGGCTCCAGTTGGCCGTGAGGCTCAGTTTGGTCCCGTGAGGCTCAGTTGGTCCCGTGAGGCTCAGTTGGTCCTGTGAGGCTCAGTTGGTCCGTGAGGCTCAGTTGTCCCGTGAGGCTCAGTTGTCCTGTGGTCAGTTGGTCCTGTGAGGCTCAGTTGGTCCTGTGTGGCTCAGTTGGTCCTGTGGGCTAGTTGGTCTGGGTCAGTTGGTCTGTGAGGCTCAGTTGGTCCTGTGAGGCTCAGTTGGTCCGTGTGGGCTCAGTTGGTCCTGTGTGGCTCAGTTGGTCCTGTGTGGTCAGTTGGTCCGTGTGTCAGTGGTCTGGGCTCAGTTGGTCCTGTGAGGCTCAGTTGGTGCTCGCTGTAGCTAGCCTTGCAGTTCTGGTAGCTTCGGTCGTGTGGCTCAGTTGGTCCTGTGTAGCTCAGTTGGCTGTGTAGCTCAGTTGGTCTCGTGAGGTCGTTGGTCCGACCACCGGGACCAACAAGAAAAATATATCACTCACTACTGTAAATCTGCTATAATCTCCACCCGGCACCAGCCAGAAAGGACTGCCACCATCAAGCCTGGTTCCTCTATACCCAGTACAGCAGAAGGGACTGGCACCCTCAGGCCTGGTTCCCTCTATACCCAGTACAGCCAGTAAGGATTGGTCAACCCTCAGAGCCTGGTTCCTCTGGTCTACCCAGTACAGCCAGAAGAGAACTGGCCACCCTTCAGAGCCTGGTTCCTCTATACCCAGTACAGCCAGAAGAGAACTGCGCACACTTCCAGAGCCTGGTTCCTCTCTACCCAGTACAGCAGAAGAGAACTGGCCACCCATCATGCCTGGTTCCTCTCTACCCAGTACAGCAGAAAGAGAACTTGGCCACCGCCTCATAGCCTGGTTCTCTCTACCCAGTACAGCAAGAAGAGGACTGGCCACCCCGCTATAGCCTGGTTCCTCTCTACCCAGTTACAGCAAGAAGAGGACTGGCCACCCCTCATAGCCTGGTTCCCTCTATACCAGTACAGCCAGAAGTGGACTGGTCACCCTCAGAGCCTGGTTCCTCTATACCCGTACAAGCCCAGTAGAGATTGGTCAACCCTCAGAGCCTGGTTCCTCTGGTCTACCCAGTACAGCCAGAAGAGAACTGGCCACCCTTACAGCCTGGTTCCTCTATACCCAGTACGCAAGATGAGAAACTGGCCACCCCTCATAGCCTGGTTCCTCTCTACCCAGTACAGCAAGATGAGACTGGCACCCCTCAATAGCCTGGTTCCTCTCTACCCAGTACAGCAAGAAGAGGACTGGCCACCCCTCATAGCCTGGTTCCTCTTCTACCCAGTACAAGCAAGAAGAGGACTGGCCACCCTCCTCATAGCCTGGTTCCTCTATAACCCAGTAAAACAGCAAGAAGAGGAACTGGCCACCCCTCATAGCCTGGTTCCTCTCTACCCAGTACAGCAAAGAAGAGAACTGGCCACCCCTCATAGCCTGGTTTCCTCTCTACCCAGTACAGCAAGAAGAGGACTGGCCACCCCTCATAGCCTGGTTCCCTCTCTACCCAGTACAGCAAGAAGAGGACTGGCCACCCCTCATAGCCTGGTTCCTCTATACCCAGACAGCAAGAAGAGGACTGGCCACCCGCTCAGAGCCTGGTTCTCTCTACCAGTACAGCAAGAAGAGGACTTGGCCACCCGTCATAGCCTGGGTTCCTCTCTACCCAGTACAGCAAGAAGAGAACTGGCCACCCCTCATAGCCTGGTTCCTCTATACCAGTACAGCAAGAAGAGGACTGGCCACCTCATAGCCTGGTTTCCTCTAATACCCAGTACAGCAAGAAGAGGACTGGCCACCCCTCAGAGCCTGGTTCTCTAATACCCAGTAAACAGCAAGAAGAGAAACTGGCCACCCCATAGCCTGGTTCCTCTCTACCCAGTACAGCAAGAAGAGGACTGGCCACCCCTCATAGCCTGGTTCCTCTCTACCCAGTACAGCAAGAAGAATAACTGGCCACCCCTCATAGCCTGGTTCCTCTCTACACCAGTACAGCCAGAAGAGGACTGGCCACCCCTCATAGCCTGGTTCCTCTCTACCCATACAGCAAGAAGATAACTGGCCAACCCTCAGAGCCTGGTTCCTCTGGTCTACCCTAGTAACAGCCAAGTAGAGGACTGGTCCACCCCTCAGAGCCTGGTTCCTCTCTACAGTACAGCAAGAAGAGGACTGGCCACCCTCATGCTGGTTCCTCTATACCCGTACAGCAAGAAGAGGACTGGCCACCCCTCATAGCCTGGTCCTCTATACCAGTACAGCAAGAAGAGGACTGGCCACCTCATAGCTGGTTCCTCTATAGTCCAGTACAGAAAGGAGAACTGGCCACTCATAGCCTGGTTCCTCTACATCCAGTACAGCAAGAAGAGGACTGGCCACCCCTCATAGCCTGGTTCCTCTCTAGGTTTCTTCTAGTTTTGGCCTTTCTGGAGTTTTTCCTAGCCACCGTGCTTCACACCTGCATTGCTGCTGTTTGGGTTTTAGGCTGGTTTTCTGTACAGCACTTTGATATATCAGCTGATTATTTTTTTTTTATAAAAATAAATTTGATTGATTGAATTGATTGATTGATAAGTCGCTGTGGATAAGAACGTCTGCTAAATGAAGAGCACAATTCTCTTCTACTTAAATTTATTCTGAAAGGTAAATGTCATCTACACAAAACATTTATATCTGAACATTTTGTAATTGCTATTCTCCTTAATATTGCCCCAGGTGTACATAATCAAGTCAAACCAATTAACCAATGGATATTCTGTACAGATAAGCATGAATATGTGTTGATGCTCAACTACTGCATTCCTGAAATAACTGCAGAGTATATCAAAGCCATTTCCAACATTCCAACCTCTTTGTCCATCTGCATGTTTCAAACACACCGTCTTTAAAGGGATTCTTTCCTCCGGATACAAACTAACTGATTTTCATCCCACTTGGCTGTAGTTGATTCAGGAAGGCAGTTTTGGTAATATTTAGTTTCCTTTCGACGTAATAGCCATGTATTTACTCTTAGCATTCTCAGTAGCTCTTGACAATAAACGGTTCTTGTAATAAAAACTGAAATTACCTTTGGGCAACGTTTTAACAAGATGTGTTACATAAATATTTTGGTAATTGCATTTTAATTGCATAGCAATGAGCTCAGAGTTTTTTGTACCTACTGTACGCAAGAGGAATAGTGATGTTCCTTATTCCACTTATGTAATAAGTCTATTATCGTTTAGGATAATC